>NW_008611498.1:21346-32187 GCF_000691845.1 Merops nubicus | reverse complement strand
ATAATAATATGAAACAGCAGTTACGAAATGCAAAAAAATAGACAGGGAAACTAAGAAGGGAACATTATCATAACAAAAATATTGGTTTACTGCTACATGGAGGTCATAAAATTTTTGAAAATCATGTCAAAAACCCTACAAAACCTGTACTTCCAGTTTCACACCTTTGAAGGTATGCTAGAAAAGCAAAACCACAAGCTTAGGCAAAAAGAATTTCTTAATCCCAGTGCCTTTATTCTCAAAATAGTTCATGAGTTACAAGTCTTTGAAATATTCTTTGAAGAGCTGTTGCCCGTCACTGTTATGTTACACTTTCTGAGGATTTTATTGAAATTCCAGATGGGGATGGGTCCCTCTGACACTTGCTTATCCTGCTTCCATGGAACAACAGGTTGATGTGATCTCAGCCCTCATCTAAGAAATTCTGGCCTCCCTGATACCATAGGAATTAAATATTTTTCTTACTGAAACCGTTCTGATTTACAAAGAATGTACACAGAGGTTCCATTACTCCAAACACAGCACAATTAAACAACAGGAGAGCATTTCCTTTCTCACAGTTCTGTGCCGGTTTTCTAGACAGCACATCATTCAAAAAGCTGTCCCTGTATCGTTTCTGTCAAGACTACACCTCTTTTCTCATTTTCATTACTCCTGGTACTATTTTTTGGCTTGTTTTCTGAATAATTCGCTCTTGTAGATGACGAGCTACATACAGATCAGTTCCATACCCCTGAATTTGTATTCATGGGGTGAAAATTTCTACGTTTTCATTAATTATAAGGAGGATGTTTAATTGTTTCCCTACGTTTCCCCATATGGAAATATTTAGCAATTTCTTTGACCTGAAGGAGCACTGTGGTTATCCATGTGTCAAAAATGCTTGTTTGAAATATCCTAAATTCACATACATCACAAAATTAATAAGCAGACACTCAATAAATTAAGAACTGGTTAACACACCACTGTGAATTGCAGATTTTTTCTGGTAAGAGCCTTCATTAAATAATGGCTTCAAATATGGGTGGCAAGAACTAGGAATTAGAGGATGTTATTCAGCATTTCCATATGCCTTATTAAATATCAAAACACCGTTGATAGATTATGTTGCTGACATAGAGATTGGCAGAATGGTATATAATTATGAAGACCAGGAAGTTATAAAGAAAAATTTGGATTGCTTGGCAAGCTGAACCCATTCAAGTTAAATGCAAAATTATGCATCTAGGTCACATCTAAACAGTGGAAAACTATATTCTGGAAATCAGTAGCTCAGGAAACAATAAGAGGTGTCATAACAATGTGGCAAAGAGAACTGTTTCAGGCCTTTGAGGTACAAACAGATAGGGTGATGTTTAGATCCAGAAAGATTGCTCTTCTGCTGGAATACTATGTTCAGATTTGGTGTGAGTTTGTGAACATGATTCATGTTTATGATTGGGAATGATTAACCAAAAGAAGAAAATAGACAGAAATGGTTGCTTTTTCATTTCATATCACCTAAAAAAATAAGATATCATGACTTCCTGGAAATATGATTTATTCAAACACCAGGTTTCTGTACAAAATAAAAAGTAGAATTAATGAAACAGTTAACACTAAGGTTCCCAGCTTAAGGTATTAAACTCTATTGTTTGATTTTGTAAACTTTTGGGTTCAGTCTGGTGCACAGGGAATAGATGAATGAAAGATCTGGCAATCAGGCAGTGGCCATATTGTAGACATGGAGTCCTGTTCTTATTTCTGTAAGTGTTGTGACCTCCTTAGGTAGTAGTAGCCCAGTCACTGAGGATGGGCACTTTATGTAGTTTAGTTAAAGCTCCTGCAGGGTTCAGGTGGGAGTGTGGCTGAGTATTCTGTAACAAAGTGGGAAAGGATTATAGGTAATGATATATAGACCAGAGTACAGAAAAGAAAAATAAATTTTCCTTGATTAGAAGTTGAAGATGTCCTTCACAGCACTGTAAATCATTACTGACTCACTAGCCAATCCTGCACCTGTTCAAGGAATAGTAATGACATTTTCTTACTCCTCCAACACCCAACAAGAATGTCAATGGCCTGAAATACATAATTTCTGGACTGTGATAATTTCTCACTTCTGAATGTGTCAATTTGACTGCATGTGTTTTGCTTGAAATTTTTCATGTTTTTCTCATTTAAAGGGAAAAAAAAAAAAACCAAACAAACAAAACCAAGCACAAATAAATTACCTGTCTCTCCATTCGGAGATCTTTTATTGACATCCTACCCCACTCTTCCCCAATCTGTCTTCTTGCTCTACATGCCATCAGCCATAATGATGCATGTCTCTCTCATTTTTCTAAGAATGGAAATCATATTGCTTCCCATAGCAGTTTGGCTCTCAAACTGCTCCATAACCCACCGGGAGGCAGAAGCCTTCAAAAATTGTAGCTGTAAGACAAAAGTAAGAAGTGCAGACAGTCAGGAAGCAAAAGGATGTTTGACCACCAGCCTAGAAATCAGATCTCTAGATATATAGACAGACAACTTGGTGACAAAGCCCACTTCCTACATCTTTTACTGATTTATCCCCCTCTGAGGTGCATGCTATGCTTCTCTTTCCAGTGGACTGTACTCATCACTGGATTATGGATCATTCTGTTCCTTGTTTGTTCTTTGGTGGCATCAAGGCTCTCATACTCTGACTTCAGTGAACTACCTTATGTAGAGAGGCTCAGGGAGCCTCCTTCAAGCTAAATCTAAGCCTGAAGATCAAGGCATTGTTCTTGGGAGCAAGAGGTAGATGTTTAACCTTCTTTAATAGTGAGGTCACAGGATCCTTCCCCCGTTTTGAGCAACCGAGTTCGAGTTAGGGCTTACAAATCAGATAGAATGAACTCCATTTAACTCTCTGTATGTACAAAGCAAGTATCTACACCTGAGTGAGATGTCTAGGCTCCCTTTATAGTCATTAAGGAAAACAGATATTTTTAGGAAGAAATTAATCTTTCTTATTTGAGATGTTTATATTAGGATGGGATAAATAAATCCTTGCTCAGACTTGTGCATTCAGATACTTATCTTCCTTGTCCACAACAGTGCAGGATGACTAGCTCAGGTGCTACCTTCACTCCAAGGACTCTTAGCACTAGTGTCCCCTCTGGAACATACAGACAAGACACCTGGAGCTTAAATGGGGCTAAATCCCATGCCGGTTGTTGTACAAACATCTCCAACTGGATAACCCAGGTGCCCTGCTTTGTAATGTACTCATTCATCTGTTAAGGGGCATGGGTCTGCCTGGAAAAAAGTCTTTTGTGAATGCTGGCCTTTGACAAATGGGTTTTCTAGATAGTTTTCTTTGATATAAGTGCATATATCCCACTTTGGTGAGATGTTTAATTCCAAAGAAGTGCTCTGTGTCTAGCCCAAAAATATTTTGGTGTTTTTCCTACTCTGAATGCTACAAAAGTTTTAGAGGGCTGTATGATAATTTACTGGTGCATCAGAACTGTGTCAGTATTAAATATTATTTGGGATAAAAGAAAAAAAAAGTAACACAATTATTTAATTTTGACATAATATCAAATAAAATGTTTTGCTTTCATACTTCTATAGTTACAGAGCTTTGCCTCCTTTTTTAACGAAATTAAACACATGAAGCAGATGTCCTGTGGGAACAATCTGTTATGGTCTTTTTCACTAGCTTGAGATATTGTAACTAAAACATGTACATAAAGTTTAACTATATATGTAATTATGGTAAATAGTGTTTTATCAGATTTCTAGCTATTACATATTCCCTCAAGATTTAACTGTTCAATCTCTGTGCTGCTCATTGTCTTACCATTATTGTACCACTGTCTTTTATATTCCACACCATGGATTCCCTCATTTTATCCGTCTTTTCTGGTCTTATTATTGCTATAGAATCTTCATTTTATCATCTTTATAGGCATGAGTAGGTATTTCTGAATCACAGTTTTAAAGCAGAAGAACCTGACTGTTAAACTTCAGCAGAAACTTTAAAGCTGGTGTTTATTTTCTAGATGTCTTTTCTGGTTGTTAGAATCATCAGTCCGAAAACTGGACACAACAGCCACGAGTAAAATTGAATTCTTAGCATTCTCAGAATTAAAAGCAGAACAGACATTGTCAGTGTGAAGAGAGAGTGGAGTTTAAATGCCACCTTTTAAAGAGTTGCTCTTCAAGGAATAGGAGAGACTTCTCATTTTGGGAGTGTTCATATGAGATCCACTTTTCCTTTGTATAGCTTTGGAGGGAGGCAGTGACACCCTTCTAGCTAAGGCAGTGATCATGGACAAAAAAGGTCTGTTTAGTTGAACTGCAGCAGAGAGATGAAACCTCCCAGGCACTAGGCACATATAGATTCAGATGGTTGCTATGAGGGAGGTCTGAGGACTTTGTAGGCCTGTAGAATTTATCACTGGTAGTCCTAGACTGTAAATACTGTGATGATTTAGAGTATGATTGACACTACATTGTCTCTCCATTGTCTACACCAGAGTACGTGGTACCACTGTTGGTGTGTTCTTCCTCAAAATCAACACCAGTAGTATTGACTCCAAACTGCCTCAAGAAATCTGGCAGGAAACATCAGAATTTGAAGTCCATCAAACAACACAGGTAGAGTGTTGCTTATGTTTGCTGCCTCCATAGACCCTCCGTTCTCTCATGAGTCTTGCCTCACAGAACAGTAAAGCAGAAACTAAAATGGAAAAATTTAGTGAGATTTAGGCCAGGCACTTGATTATACAAAATGGTTACAATCAAAAATGTAAAATCCAACCCTACTTGATACCAGAGCTTTCTAATTACTTAGCTCATCTTATCTAGAACTCCTAAAATATCCCTCAGCCTTTACAGTAGTGAATCCTGTGAAGCCCTTAGAGCCCAGGCTCTCAAATGTTAGCTTCAGACACTGCTTCCATTGTTTTTCCTCTTTTAGTTTTGGGTGCCAGTGACCTCATTTTTCACAGGGTAACATCAATACCCCATCAGCTCCAGCGAAACACTTCTTTTGTGTCCATTTCTTTCATGACAAACTTATCTTCTAGGATATAATTCAGTATAATTTTTTCCTTGATTAAATGCATCTGCACTGTAAACTTTGGTAAGAAATACAAGTGAGTTTGACCATTCTAAATGAACTCAGTGTTTTTTACTCACATCACTGGACTAACCAACTGTAAGCAATATAATCCATGACTCTGTGTGTTTAGAGACTATTACTCCTTTGTTCCTATTTAGCCCACTGGCTAACTTCTCCACCAGTCCTGGCAGTTTAATTCAGTGGTTTGTAATCTGTGGTGTACAGAACCCTGGGGTTTCTCCACAAACTATTTCTAAAAGGTCTGTGAAAAGTAATTACAGAAAACAAGCCTATCATTTCATGTACTGGCTTTAATTTGCTAGCTAAGGGTCCCATACTTTCAATGGACCCTTTTAGGGACTCTGCTTTTAAAAAGCTATTGAAGTTTCTCACACATCACGTTATACAAAACATCTGTTATATGTTTTTCTGTTAATCTCATTATCTCTTGGACTTTACTAACTTTGTATAAAGACCATACATAACATACCACTAATGAAGGTGGCAGTCTCAAGAATATGTTGCTTTCCAAAGCCGTGCCTAACAGAAGTGGGTCCCCCCAAAGCAATCCCACATTCCTCTGTTGGGACTGCTTTACATTTAATTACAATTCTGTCTCAACTGTTAAGAAATGCTGATTTATAAATAGCTTTTACAAATCTATTTGTTTATACCTCTTATAATTTGATTTCACAGGCATGTGCCTAATTTATTTACTGTCTACTCTTTTCTTAATATTTGTAGTAAAATAATTGTATTTTCATATACATCCTCAGTTCCAGTAAATCATGCTACCAAGCCTCTAAGTATGGCATGATAAAATCTTTCTCTGAAATCTCAAACAAATAAATTACACAAAGTTAAAGAAAAATTAATTTAACTGTTATGTATGATTATTTAAAGTTAAATAGACCATAAGCTTTCATTTGAGATGATTTAGAGATTAAAATACTTCCAGAATTTGAGGTCAATCAATGTTCTTGAACCTAAGGCTGAGAAAAAAAAAAAAAAAAGGAGAAAAAAGTGTCAGTTTGGTGAATCAAACGATCAACCAAGTTTCTCAAACTCCCCTGATCTTCTATTAGGATATATTTAATTCTCATGAACAACAAAATGTGAAACATCATAACAAAAATGAGAAGACTTCAGCTTCAGTTTCACACTATGGAGAGAAAAGCAAGGTCCCAAATGACTGTGAGTATGTCAAAGAACAATCTGACAAACAGCTTCTCACACACCCCAGGATATTGTCCTCTTTGTTCTCTGCTCTGGCAGCAAACTTTGTCCTGCTCTTCGAAACAGAAACTATTTTAACAAATGGCATTTAATGCAGAACTCGGATGGTCCTTAGAAATTGTCAGCCCTAACCACAAACCTCTTCTCTGCAGTCTCCTTAATATATTTCCCAACACAGCACTGGCAAAACATGGGCCATGTTTGTTGGTGACAACAGAGGCCAGGAGAGACTTCTAATCAGGCCTGTGTAAAGTCATCCCTGACAGGAAGAACTTTTCACCTTCTGCATTTTGTCTTCTACTAGGCTAACTAATTTTTTAAACTGCCAGCTTTGACACTTGGGCTCTGCTGCTTAAAACTATGGGATTGTGTTAACTTTGCAATTAAGTCTCTTACACTGAAGGAAAAGTTGTCAATTAACGCCAAGTAGTTTAGTAAGACACTGACATCCCAAAAGTAATAGTATTTTAGCTTGACAGGTTTTGATAGGGAGGTGGCAGCCCTGTTTAGCTTGTCTGTTCCCTAATTCCTGTTGCTGAAGGAAGAATGCTGGTAAAGACTGTCTTCATGGCAAGACTGAGTATACTGTGTTCCACTTTCTTTTACTGTAGTAAACGATTAGGGTGTTAGATTCTGAAAGGTGTATTTTACCTTTCAGCTATAAATTATTCTACAAATTGAAGTAACTATTGTTTTTCTAGTTCCTGGATAACTTTTTCTGAAATTGAACATTCCTGAGAAGTTACTGTAGCACTGAGAAATGACTGTAGCACTAACTTATATTCTGAATAGGCAAACAGAAAGAAGAGCAAGAATGTCACAGGTTTTCACACAGATTTTGGTAACATTTTCCCCACTAGTAGTAGCATAAACGAAACAAGGTTTTAGAAAACATTTATTTTCTTTAGCTTGTTTCAATTTAGGGAGGAATTTGTAAGAGTTCCCACTTTCAATTTCCTTGTCAGTAATTCAGTTCTCCATGCTGATATAGTTACAAAATCACAGAATTGCTGTGTTTGGAAAGGACCTTTAAGATCATCCAGTCCAGCCAACTCTACCAGGCTGATTCTACACCATATCTCTGAGCACCCCATCTAGGTGGCTTTTAAATACATCCAGGGATAGCGATTCAACCACTTCCCTGGGAAGCCTGTTCCAGTCCTTGATCACACTTTCGGTGTAAAAGTTTTTCCTAACATCTAACCTAAACCTCCCCTGGTGTAACTTAATACTGTTTCCTCTTGTCCTGTCAGTCATGACATGTAAGAGGAGACCAACACCTGCCCCTCTACAAGCTCCTTTCAGACAGGCTAAACAACCCCAGTTCCCTCAGCCGCTCCTCATAAGGCTTATCCTCAAGACCCTTCACCATCTCTGTTGCCCTTATTTGCACCCTCCCTAGAACCTCAATGTCCTTCTTGTACAGTAGTGAAATTGTAGTTATGCAAAATCTGGTCATTTTAGCTGTAGAATATACTTGTGTGTGTTCTGAAAGCAGGGCTTGCTAAAACTGAAGGAAAAACTAAGAAGTGCTAATGATTTGGGATGCAAGTACCTTAATATTTCTGAATCTTAAACTGCATTTTGAAAAAGAAGGTTTTCATTTTGTCATATTAGCTATAGCAACACATTTCAAGGCAAGTAGATGCTTACTTTAACAAACATTTCTGTTGTGAAAAATACTGCAGAGTAGTCATACACTGTATTTGATTCTCTAACCTTGTTTTAATGACAGAAAGTGACGATACAATTTCTTTTCAGACAAAGGAATATAGGGGATTAAAATTGTAGCCACTGCTCTGTTTGGATAGTCTAAATGGGAAGAGCAAATGTTTCACTTTAAAAAGGAAAAGTGTAATAGAATATAATAACAAATGACAAATGTTATTTAAATTTTAATTCTGGTTTGTTATATCTAATAACAAGGATATAACAGCCTCCATCATTCTTCCAATCAGTTTTAAAGTTTTAACCAAAGTGTTGACTGCTAGTAAAAGATAAACTATTAATGTATTATTTAATTAAGTTCATATTTCCAACGAGTCATATGGAACTTATTAAAGCTATTACAGAAAATATTGTGTGTCTACATGGTAAAAGCAGCAAGATATTACTTTAATGTTTTTATTTCTAACTTCATACCAGTCTAACAAGAAAACCTCAACAGTTTTTTATTGGACTCATAATCCATTTGGCTGAGGTATTCAAGCTGAATTATAGAAAACAGACTTTTTTCCTCTGGAAAAAAATTTATTTTCTAACTTATCTCTTAAATATACTATTTCTAATTCTTTCACCATCTATTTTGTATGATTTTGTAAACAACATTTTTGTAAGCAAAACGTGTAAACAATGTTTGTGCCTCGCAAACAACTAACACCTTGTTATGTGACTGTTGTTCTCTTTTATTCTTATTACTTTTTATTCGTATTACATTTTAACTTCTCAAATATATTAAAAACCCATCCTGACTTCACTAAAGTCTTACAAGAAAACTAGATGTTTAAACATACTTATTATCTTCTTTATGAATATCTTATATTTTAAATACGCATTAACTTACTTCAAGGTTAATTGTTCTTATTAACGCTTTAACAAAACCACATCTTTTTCCTTACACTGAAAATAAGTCATCACATATTTATGTCCATGAATATATCACAGAAACCAACAACTTTTATTCTTCTTAAAAGACTAACTACTTTATTTTTATGGACAATATTGTTAAAAACATTAATGTTAATTAAACAACAAATGCTATAATGTAACAAAAGGATGTAATTCTGTATCAAATTCTTTAGGTTTTAGTATATTTCCCCTGGAATCCAAGCCACCGGGTTTCTTGGTACTTTTATAGAGATTTTCCTGTGTTTTGCAGAAATCACAGACTTTCAGAAAGCACACTTGAGTTAAAGTATGCTGTCTTGAGATATGAAGTCTGTATTTCCTGTTTCTCTGACACAATAAACATTGTCTACAGTGAATAAACATTTTTACTGGAAGAGGCTTGAGAAATGAATGAGCACTTTTGTCATCCTGGTAAATTCTGTCACGGAAATGCCCAGATCAAATACCACTAGGAAAAAAAAAAGTTCCTTTTCAGAAAACCATTAGGGGTGGTTCTGTCATTTCTCTGGCAATTTGGCTCAGACCAGTTTTTGCTAGTAGGAAGCAGTAACTTTCAGAATTGGGTGGGAATGATTTCAAACTAAGAGTGTCCATAGAAAATCATTGCAGAGCTGTAATATGTCTAGTGGCATCTCATTGGGAAGAATTAAGAAGAGCAATCTTAGTGTGCAGTTTTACAATATAACTAAGTTGATTTGATTGGTATTTTCTACTGAAGCTGAAGGTGGCAAGGAGCGATACACTTTTCCTGCTTTCTGCCTTTTTTCTTTCCTGCTTTTTTGTCACTATTTGCCTGGCGCTTTGGTGATCTGGTTCAGGTTCTTGAAGTGGAAGAAAATTAACCCTGTTGAAAAGGAAAGAGAGCAGAGAGCAAGCAGGTAGAAACAGGAAAGGAAGGCAAGGCAAGGCAAGGCAGAAGAGGCATGTGTCTTGCTATTGGCTAACAGGCCCATTTTAAAACCACAGCTGTTAAAATATTTTAGCTATGATGTGCAATGATGGCCTTGCAGATCAGGTAATTCGGGCAACTGCTGCATGTGTCCAAAAGCCTGAGGAGTCTACCATTTCATTGCTTACCCAGTCAGCTCCGTGCTGAGTTCAGCTCCATGTGACACTGAGGATGAAGGCAGAGCTTTCCTCTCTTGGTGAGGCTGCACATTGACTGGCAGCCTGTCTCCCCATCATCCTCTTCCATTCCACCTCATATATTTTCCACTTCAGAAAGTCTTCTGCCATCCTCACAAAACTTAATTTTTCATCTGACAGTGATGAGGAACACCAAAATAAGTTACTTGGTTCCTTGGCTTTGAAACAGTACACATTTTACTTTTCCTTCTCTGCTGAGAAGCCTAGACCTGGTTTTGAACAAAAGCAATTATACTGATTTGGAATGAAAAGGCATTAAAAGTTCTTTTGACACAGCAGCACAAAGGGACAGGGTCAGTCCTTCCGAGATTTGAAAATGTTCCCTTCTTTCCTTTCCATTGCCATTTGTGAGAGAAAGTTGAGAGAACCTCTAATGCTAATGATCACCGAGGAACTCTCTTTGTTAAGAAGATTTCCATAATGCATACTCCTTCTGAGGTGTCTATGTCATGATGTGATTCCTTCTGCCAGCTCAAGCATGTACTCTATCCATGTTCAGAGGCAGAAATCAATGGTAAAGCATGCTGAGTGAGTATAATGGAGGCATTCTTTGCCTCTGCAGCTGCTGAGAGCTCACTCATTGTTGAGCCATTGAAGAAGAGTCCAGTCAAAAAATATCCCAACACAGTATCTGGCAAAGGAGACTTTTCTTCCATTAACTTTCAAAAGAAGCAAGGGATAGAAGAGAAAAAGACATACCTGGGTGAAAAAGTGATATTTTTTCATGTGTTTTCATGTACATAAATAAGGCAGG
>NW_008611498.1:17728-21315 GCF_000691845.1 Merops nubicus | reverse complement strand
AGGAATGCAATAGATCTGTAGCACATTATTTTAACCAGCACAGAAACTAATATTAATGGCAAATAATACCAGAAGTATGTGAATCAAAGTTTATTCTAGTCTGATTCAGGAAGCAAAGGAATTCTGTTCACAATACTAGTCTTTGTTTCCCTTAGAGCAAAACATACTTACATTAGTCATTTATGGTATCAAGAAACATTGATAATTGCCTTTTATAGTTTTTCAAGCATCACAATTTAGTACACCTATAATTGAAAAGCTGGATTTTGCAATCAAAAAGTAGAATACAGAGAGTGTTGCTATGCAAAAGTGAAGAATTTCCTCTTTCTTTAGCTTATTAATTTTCAAATAATGCTTTAGGGCTTGTTGTGATAGTTCTTTACAAGGTAGTAAATATATAACTAAACAGACTGTCTAGGCTGAAAACTAATTACCATTAGAAACTGAAGCATTTGGGCTTGTTACTTCTGCAAATCAAACAACTCTGAATACAATCTCCATATTAAATAAAATGTTCACTGAACCATGAAGCTCTTCACAAATCTGGACCATGTTTTAAGAAGCCCTTTTTTTGTTGTTGCTATTGTTGTATGCAAGTCATTGCATACAGAATAGCTGGAATATTAAAAAAAATTTAATATTGGAGGGTGGGAAGGAAACTTAAGAGATTGTCTTAAAACTTGGTTTCAAGGAAGTTTTTTAATGGTACCAGCTAAGAAATAAATGTGCAAAGATAAGTGTATACCTTGGAGTAATTTTTTTTTACAAATAAACAGAAAAGATAATGGGGAAACATACCTTAAACTTGTTATCTCATTCCTCTGTTCTGTGGACAGACACCATAAGTATAGTAAAGCTGTAATAGGGAGTATTTGTCATGTGTGTCTCAGAACTATAACGAAGTTTATTATATTAGCATTTCTAAAGTCATTCCATTACATGGCTAATAACTAATAAAGTTCTTAAGACTTAAAATAGGTGGTTTCTCTCAAAAATAAATTAAAAACCCCACCTTTTTATTTCCAGAGCTGAGTTTATTTCAAGACAATAGCCATAGAGTGAACAGGAGGTATATAAGTGGACAATCCTTTTGTTCAAAAATTAGAAGGAAAAAAACAATCTACAGAGAAAGAGATTAAAAAATACAACCATCCCATATCAGCAAAACATATAAGGGGTGAGGGTAGAAGTAAGACTGGTTTTGGAATCATTTTTCAGACTAATTGCCTGATATGCTGCCTGTGTTTCTGTCAGAAAACATGAAAGGCAAGTGCTGACTGATTATATATATTGGAATATCAAATTAGGATATATATTCTGAAATCTATGGAGAGAATGAGCTACACATATAATAAGGCTGCATTTTTATAAAGATTTTCTAGTGATGATACAAACCATGTAAGGGAGCTCAAGTACTTTTACACAGTAGCTGTCATCTGATAGCTGAAATAATATATAACTGTGTGTAGAAAAAAAGAAAGAGGGGAAAAGAGGCAAAATGAGAAAACAGCTTTAGATACCCACAAAGATAGTCAATGGTATAGAATTGCATGAAATGTTGTGATCATAATTCAGCCCAGTGTGTTTGACCATCAAAGGTCACAATAAATTACATTTGTAGCTCTGCAGCACCTATAGCTGTTAAGAAAGTAAAACAATTTGAACGTATAACCTCTTCTTTTCACGCATTCCATCCCACATGCCTTTATCCAAGCACAGTGATTTGTTTGGCTTTGTTAGAGTTTAATTAAGATTGGAACTTGATGAGTGCTCATTGAATACAATTCATTCTGGATAAAATAAGGTAGCAATACTTACTGGTGAAGAAAAATAATTGGAGGACTGCATAGAGGGATTAGCTCCTTTGACTAAAATCATACATTCACCCTCTGTTACAGGATTTCTAGACTGTATATTTCTTGACTCTTCAGGTGTTTCAAAATGTTTGGACAGGAAAAAGTAAGTGCTATAATTATGGGGAATGTGTGCTCTCTTCATTATCTACGACAAGAAGGCGAATCAGTGTTTAAAGCAAAAACTTGACTTCATTTTAGCAACTGAGTGTTCATATAACCTCTCCTCTTGTTTTTCTGCTTCCCTTTTCCCCAAAACAGCTGCAGTCTCTGGGAACTGAAGACCAGATTTCCCAAAGAGCTAACTTAAAACAACTCTTAAACACAGCTTTTCAGCACCCATTAGCCCTAATCAAGGGTGGAGATCTCCTCCAAAAAGATATCATATAGGAAGTCCAAGCTAGCTCCCTAAGGTCAGAGACAGGGCAACCTCATTACTTAGAAAATTAGAGGAGTATAGCATTTTGGAACATCCCACAGAAAAAGATTCAAATAAACCCCAGATTGTGTGATGGCAATAAAAGAAGATAAAAACAAACAAACAAAAAACTTGAGCACGCAGACTTGAAGATTGCAACAGTAGCTGAAGAAAAAAAACCAATTGCTTGATATGTTTATCTCAGAAATATAATGTCTAGATACAGTGATTGGCATATTATAATACCCAGTTGTCTTCTGTGTTGACTTTCTAATCTCTGTTGTGTTTTGTAATAGATATCAACATTAGAAAATTCTCTGATTAACTGACAAATATTTTTTTTTAATCTATTATATCAGTTGTCCCCCCAGAAAGAACTGTTTGTTTGGGTTTTTTTTCTGTCAATTTTCCTAAACTGACAGAAAAAGATTATTTAAAAGATCAAAGTGTAGTGGCAGTTTAAACTTCTGAAAGCAAAATATAAAGATGAATCAGATGCATGCATTTACAAATGAAAGTGAAGAGAAACAGAAGGTATTCAACCTGAATCAGGTATTCAAGTCGCTAATTACTTTTCAATATTCATTTTTCATTCTGTTATTTTTAGGCAACTGTTTGAGAAGCATTCAGTGTTAGAAGTGGCCACTATAACATACAATAGGTGATGGGTCTGTACATAAGGAGAATGAATCATAACTTAGTTTACTTTACTGGGTTGATCTTTTTGTTGGCATAGTAACATTTAGTTTCCAGTCCTTTACAGTATGGTTTGCAAATAAAGTTTTAAATGTTGGAATTTGTTTAAATATTTATTTTAATAAAACCACAATGAAAATACATTTCCTGCTTGAAACAAACCCTCCTCAGAACGCTAGGGCTCAGGAGGATGTATGACTTGATTTTGTGACAGCTGATGTCTGTATGGTAGATGTTTAATAAATGGAGACATTTTATACTAAGATTTGCAGATTAGTATTTTTTCAGTAGTGACATATGTATTGGAAAAAAATCTTTCCAAAATGAGGTCACTGCTTTAAAAATGGAAGAAACATTGTCAAATTTAAAATGCTCTTTTAGAAAAGAATTCAGTAACTGCACATTAAGAGTGCCTTAATGTCTGCAACAAGCAAAACATCTGCTCCAGTAGCGGAAATGGAAAGTTAATACTCCAGATACGCAAAGGAGGTTTCAGGAGAAAAAAAAAAAAAAAGACTGCAATAAACCTTACCCAAAACTCACATGAATTCTTCTTTGATCAAGTTAGTTCAAATGGAACAAATAACTCCCTCTTCCAATTAGCTTCATATCCTCTATCC
>NW_008611498.1:0-17697 GCF_000691845.1 Merops nubicus | reverse complement strand
ACCCTTTTTTTTACCAGATTTCTTTGGTTTATTTTTATTGTACTGCAGGAGGGAGAAGACTGAACCCAGTGTGCACCATGACCTGGCCTCACACATTGTCATGGCAGATTTAGTGTGTCTTTTAGGTGGTATGTGCTTCAGGTTAAAGCTGCAGTTTGCCTCCAGATCCCACCTGCCTTTGTGCTATTGTGATCCTGGATATCTCCCTTGCCATACTGCCTGCCTAACACCAGCCACAGGTCCCCACAGGTGAAGGCATCAAATTAGTTGGGTGTGTCCTGCACCCTTTACACAGTTGGTATGTACGTACTGGGAGGCTTCTCCCACCCATGGCTACTGTGGGTCCAACTATCTGCCTACAACTTGTCCCAAAGTTTGTTGATTTAAACCAGAGAGTATACTTGTATCCTAACAGCATGTCTCAGACTCACATGAGAAATACAGTATAAATTTAGCCATTGCACTCCGTCAGTATGCTTGACAGTTTTTGCTGGGTGAATGTCTTAATTTTGTTGTTTTCTGCTTTTGCACTACTAAGACTTGACTGAGATTTAAAGATTTGCAGTTGATCCCGAGCTGGGTGTATCCAAACTGGACCTGCATGAAATACTTGGCCAGCCAACAACATAGAAAAAGTCCTCTTGATCTAGTGGAAGGGAAAGAAATATAAGACTAGGATGGAACAGTCGCATGTGGACAAATAATACAGATGTTTCCATGTCCAACAAAGGAAATATATATTAGAGGACAGGCAATGTGATTTTAGGAAGATAAAAACATCAAGGTAAGCAAAAACAACCACAGAGGGAAAGTGGAGAACTGGTGGGTAGAAAAGACTTTCTAAGAAAGTCTGAAAGAACTGGAAGTACGGAAAAACAATGCATGCATATTGATGAATGAAAATTTCTTTCTACACAGTTTTCATACTTGAATTTGTCTAAGTAAGACTTAAAAAAGGCAGAAATTCTTGCAAAATATTTCTTTATAATGCTAAAGCAAAATAAAATTTCTTGAAACTATTTTCCCATGCTTAAGCCTAGCACAAACCAGCTAAATATTAACTAGTGTGAGAGACAGAAGGATAACTAATTTGTAGGTGTAAAGATTATGCAAGTCTCACCACTAAAATACAAGATCATACCCATGCTAAGACCTTTGTATTTAGAGTTATACAATTATATAACATCATAGTTAAAATGCAAGTATGCATCTCACACACTGTGGATTGTAAACTACAATTTCTCTTTTATTGGAAATTCATAATACACTTTCTTTAGCTATTGGGTTTCAAAATGAGGTCATATAATGCAAAATTGATTTTTTTACATAATCAAGTGCTTAAAAGCTGTATTATATACACTTCCAGATTGCTTGTTTCTTTAGAATCAATTACACTCTAAAATTTGCTGTATGAGAAAACACTTAAACACTTCATGCACTGTATAGTGTGCTTGTTGCTACATAAAAATGATAATAATAAAGGTAAAAAGTCATTGCAGGTTTTAGCTAAGTATTCTAAATTTTTCATGTTAACTTCCATACTAATGTAAGGCAGCTATAGAGTTTCTTGAGCAAAAGCCTATTCATAGTTCTGAGTAGCCATTACCGTTGAGACTGCCATTAATGAGTCAACAGAGACACCCGGGAGTGGTGACTGACCTGCTGCCTTGAAGGCTAGGAGATGGCATGGAAATAACACTGGAAAGCAATTTTGAAAGGTTTTCTAACAGATGTCTTCCTGTCTGCAATTGTAGGATGCAGTCTGAGATGAAGACACTTAAAATGTAGGCATCTATCTGTAGGTAACTATATGCACCAGAAGGGAGCACAGGAGTAGCTTGAACACGAATGGATAGTGTTATTTTAAATGCTGTGGATTATCTCTCCGGGTCTTCAGGTTCTGCATTGGGCAGCCATGTGTATCCCATAGATCTTGTGTCATATCTATAAGCAAAGGTCTTAAACATCCTAGGGTGCACAACATAGAAGCAGATCTGCAAACTGAACAGTAAAATTAGGTCCTAGGCATCTAAACTTCTATTATAATCAGCAGAGATAGAAAGCAGGATTGAGCTGTGGGAAACAGAGGTGTGTAGGGTTATTTTAGCTGCAACAGGGTGCCCCACCTGCCATCCCTCTGGCTCTCTAGTGGGACACAGTCACACATCACACGTCATGCAGATATCTTACAGGACATATTGCACCTCACTTACTGATGTCTTCGTTTGGATATCTTAATATGGAGGCTGGATTATGCTTTCTGTTGTGATTCTAGAAAACACAGGCATTGGCTTGCTGAAGTTAGAAGTTCAGAACTGGCACATGTAGTAGATACCAAAAAAACCTTCCTGCAATTTCCTGAAAAGGTATTCTGTTTTGCTCCCATACTTCTGTCACGAATGAGATAATGGAAGCTGGAGACTGAGAGCTGCAGTTTGTCTTAGAGGACAGATATCACTGATCATCCGATACACTATAAAAACAAATGAGAAAAGTTAATAGTATATAGACAATTTCTGGAACATCTAGCAATAATTTTGGCAAGTATATGGTCAAATAATGTCTTAATGTGGTTACATATTGCTTTCTGTCTGATTAAAGCTGCTGTATATCAGCAGTGTGATCATCTGCACTTTCAGAAAAGAGGTAAATCATACAAAGATTTTACTTTCTAAGCAATCATGTGCTATCCAATTAATTGTGCTTATCAAATTAAATTTAGGTAAAATTTAGGTAAGCAGAGTGGAGAAGTTTTACTTCTAGAGGTCCTCAAAGACCTCCTTCAATTTGCATGGAAGTTGAACTCAGTTCTGTTGTCTAAGGACAGGTATGTAGTGCCCCTTTAGGTATCCTGGAGTATCCTTCTTGGATTTAATCTGTTCTAGGAGAATGGAAATCTCTCTAGAGCCCTGTGTCAAATTTGCCAAAGGTGTGCTCATCGTCTCATCAGGGAGGGGGAGGGGAGGAGAAGGAAGAAAAAGAAGAGGAAAAACAGGAAGAGGGACACCAAAGTCAGAGAAGAAGGAGGTGCTCCATGGTGCTGGATCCTGCAGCCTGTAGAATAGACTGTGCTGGAGTGGATGGATGCTCCTGAAGGCATCACAACGTGTGGGCAGCCCCAGGGGAGCGCAGGGGAATGCATGAGGAGGAAGAAGCAACAAAGAGTAACTGTTACATGCCATCTGTCCCCCCTGTGCCTCTTGGGGAGTACAGTCAGGAGTGAAAGGGTGAAGTTGAGCTTGGGAAAGGTGTTGTTTTAATGTTTATCTTGCTGTTTCCCACTACCCAAATTTATGGTTGCATTTTTATTAAATAAATTTTTATTAAATTGCCCCAAGTCAGGTCTGGTTTTCCTATGATTGTAATTGTAAGTGATGTCTCTTCCTTTATCTTGACCTACGAGCTTTTTCATTCCTGTTCTTACTATTTTCTCCCTCCCTCCATGCTAATGAATGGGAGGAATAATCAGGCGGCTGAGTTGGTGTCTGATGGTTAGTCAAGGCTAATTGACAACATCCCTCCAAATAAAAGTTCCAGCACAGTTCTGGGGATTGCTGCAGTAGTGATTTCAGTAGACATCAGGGGTCAGACTGCATCTGGTTTGGTGTCTTCTGTCACTCTCATAAGAAGCTTTGCACTCTGAAAGACTGCCACATAGTTCCATGCTATGTTTTAGGGCAGCCAAAACGTGTTTAGTTTCAGACAACACACGATTTACTGCACAAATCTTGCATTACTTAATGCCTTTTGAATTGAAAAACATCCCAAAAAATATAAATTACATCTTAGGGCTACAGGGGAAATTACATGAGGCTCAGAGGAAACCCATGATCAAATACTGTTTAGTGTTGATATGGCCAGTGTTTCCTAGATGGGACTGGTGTTAAGCAGAATAAATAGAGGCCACTCTATTCTTTCAGTCTGGACCCCAAGAGTGACTGCAGGAAATGCATTTTACAGTAGACAAAAGAATAAACATTTCACCAATGAAGAGAGCATGGACGATGAGAAAGCAAGAAGGAGCAGTACTTATTATAACAGACAGCAAAAAAAAAGACACTAAGCATTTGGAATTCTATAGAGCAGTGTGTCACATACATCAGATTCCAAACCATAATCCTAAACAAAGTTATGTTGAATAGTGTTATGTTCCAGGAAAGGAAGAGAGTATTGAAGGCAAAGATGATTCTGCAGCTGTGTCCAAGCTGTTACTGACAGAATACCAGAATACAGCTCATCTCTTTGTGATGGATGACTTCAATATTGAATTACAATGTGAGAAACATAGAAAAGACAGTGCAAAAGGAAAACTGGGATGAGGAATCATCAACCAGAATGACTTGCTGAATAGCATTTGGTGTCTGATACACTATTCTCCAAAATTTTCACTGAAAAAAGAAGTCAATTTTTTCAAATAAGAAAAGAAAAATGTGGTCATGACTGCATCCTTCGAAGACAGGTTGTGTCTTAGATGTAACAGCATGCCAGGCAGCAGGTGTCAGTGATGACTACAACCATTGCTCTGCCAAACTAAAAATAATACAAAGATACTTTCCCATTAGGAAGTGACAAAGATCAACAGTACAAAACTGAAAACAAAAGGGTAGTATGATGAATTCCAACGAGGCCCTAAGAATAGGTTTATGCTACTGTATCAGGCAAAGGAAGCTGAATTGAAAGAAAAAAGGGAAGTGCACAGACACAATGTGATTCAGTTCAGCTGTCACAACTGGTTATCAGTATACTCACAGCAAGAATGGAAATACAGTGCCTCAATGAGAAAAGAACATTTAAAGAGCTAAGAAATATGTGGCATGCTATAATATGCTGTGAAACCATACAGTATTTTTGAGCAAGAAACGTTTGAAATGGGACAATCAAATGAAAAGGAGGAAAATTCTCATTGCTGAAATGGAAGGGATGGGGATATTCTTTAAAGGAATCATTAACAGCATCTCCTTATCTCAAACACAGTTTTATATGTAATATTTGAAACCACATAACTAACATCACCCCTAATGGGATTTTAGGATAAATTACAAGCAAGAAGCTGAAAAACAACAAAGCAGCAGGATATAAAATCACAGCAGAAATACTAGAAGTATTTGACTCACCTCCCTGATGAAACTGATAAATGCGCTTAATGAAATCTAGGCAGGCAGAGAGGAAAAGCCTTTCTAAATAATAGAAATAAGGAAACATGAGTAGGATACTGTGAAAGGGTGACCTCACTGACTTCAACAACTGAAGACAACTTGTGCTGCTCTTCATAACAGTAAAAATCATTTCCTGTGTGATACAACACATCAGCAAGTATACACAACTTACAAAAGCAGGCAAATTCTGTTTGGTAAATAAAAGATTAAGTCAACTATGTTTCCCTTAAAGGTTATTCTTGGCCCTCAGGATTAGTCAACAATACTTCCAAAAAAAGTCAATACTATCCACAAAAAAAAAAGGCCTAGTAAAAAAGAGCTTGATTAAAAAAAATCAGATAAACCAAAAACTAAACTCTTATGACAAAATGTAACATTTGTAGGCAAAAAGAGAAAGAAAAAAATACAACTAACTAGGTATTTCTGATTAAACATGTTCTTTTAATCTCCTAACCTGATACCTTAATTCAGAAAGTTCACAGCTGAGCTTCTAGATCCTTAAACTACTCCTGTATTATATTCTGATTGTAAGGCAAAATAATAGTGAATAAATGAATGAATATGCAAAGGATTGCAGGGATATTTTATAAAGTATCCATGAATCAGCTTTCTTAAAGTCGTTAATTTCTTTTTGTTCTTACCAAAAACACAGTTCTATTTATACTTTTTGTATTTTCCATTAACTCTTCACTTACCCTGGCTCTCACTTGTACAGAAGCTATACCAATAAGAACAATCTTTGTTTACAGAAGGCTAATAGTCCTTCTCTTGCAATAGTGGATTACCCAGGCCCTAGAAATTTGAGTGGGAGGACCAGAAGACAGTCTAGACTCAGTCAGATAACTCTATCAGTTTCTCAAAGAAAAAGAATTTTCTTAATCCCCATAATGTTACCAGAAATATAGTTCTATTTAATTTTTATAACTTCAACATCAAACTATGCTTATAGTATTTAAAAGCTATTACACAAATATGTAATTGCATTACAAAATAAAAGTTCAATAACTATATCATTTCTATTACTTTCTGATAAATACATCAAAATGGTAGATAAGGACCTGTTCAGATCCATGTTTTGTAGATAATAAATCAACATGCCGAGACACTATCCATATAACCTGAAATAGGATTTCTGTGTTGTATTACCCAATATTCATCACTTTGACTTCAATGATTTTTGTGTGTGCTCAATACCGCTACAAAAGATTGGTGACTACAACTCAAAATTGAGTGCTAAGAATACTCTGAAACAATATATTTGCAAATCTGAAATGGTTCTGGCATTAAAATATGTTGTTTGAAGACTCCCATTCAGCACAGAAATTATTAAAGCTAGTCACATACTTAAAAACAAGTTTATGGACAAATGTGTTAAACATCAATGTTTAGTCATACTGTGACACTGCAAGTGGAGCTGAATGCAAATTCAGAAAAAAAAAAAAATTCCTTTTTTTTTTAGGTTCCACAAAGGGTACAGACACATATAGATATAGAGGGAGAGATAAAGAGAGACGTGAAATCAGTGGAATATTGTAATATGTATATGTCGCAAATAGCTAAGCAAAATAAAGTTGACAGAAATCTCAGAGGTAGCATAATCTGCAGAAGAAAGCTTATATTGAGTAGGAATTACCACCCAAAGCCTTGTTCCTAATTTGTCTGGATATGTGGGGTGCTTGTTCTCTGTTGAGCTTTTGGCAGAAAATGGACAATACTTGGGAAAAATTCTAAAGAGAATACTACATATTAGTGACATCTGCATAAGGATGAGATTGGCAGGACATCCTTCAAAGAGTAAAAACAGTGGCCTCAAAGAAGTATTTAGGTTTATAAAGAAGATTACAGTTTAAGCAGGCGCACTCTATTAAGGATGTGAAGTGAATGCATGGTATTTCAGGAATGCAAAAGGAAGAGAAGTAGAAATCAATATTGAACATCAGACAGAGCATAATAATCTAGCTTTCACACCTCTTCGGCCAGTTTCTTAGTCAGGAAAGAGTGACGTTGCTTTGTTGACTCAGAAGAAGCCTGGAGACTCATGTCAGCTAGGGTTTCAGGCCCTTGTACATTTTTGTGTTCTGTTTAAATTAGATAAAGGATGAGGAGGTTTGGCTTTAAAAAGATGGACATAGAGAAAAAATTAAGTAGTAATTGCTCTGCAATATTTGTTGGGCTACACAGACTTGATCTTCTGTAGCTAGAGAGTTGAGCAAGAAGACTATTCCAGTAATGATGCAATCAGAAGGCGTTAGAAACACGTAGTAAATTAACAAAGAGCTAGAATTCCTTTAAATTAATAAATACATCACAGGCACATACATACTTATCTCGTGAGTTATGGATGTTGTGATAAAGGTCTCCAAAGTTTGACCTGATGGCTAATTTGTTATCACAGGAATAAGCTATGGGATGGAATTGGTACACTGCTGTTGATTCACTCATTTACAATGTAAAATTGAAAAAAAAACCCAAAGTATACTAAGAAGTTGTAATACAGTCAATTCAACCAGACACATATATATGTTTGTGGGCATCATTGCCATGAACAGGAAATGAAGGGCAGATTTCATCATCAAACCCACCCAGCCTATGTCCAAATCCATGTGACTGTACAAAAGTTGTTACAGTATACAGACACTGAGAAGAAAAAAAAAATCCAGAATTGAGTAGAAAATCCCTTTACAAATACTTTGTAATGACTGACCAGTAAAATAAAAAAAATTATCCAAGCCCTGAAAATGTATACACACCCAAAAAACATTATGCATCAATAGTCAGTGGGCCTGCTCTCATGCGTAAAAGTGCTCAAGTGTATAAATTTTTCAGGGTTGAGGCCAAGCAACGTTATGCTAGACAACAGAGCCCAAAGACAGTTGGCATGCATCCAGAAAAAATGCTGCAGGCAGTGGTATCAAAGCTGCAGATAACTGAATAAAAGTAATAAAACTATACAAATGACTCATTAAAAAAAACCAGATATTTTAGAGTTTACACAATGCCACTTTGCTTTTACAGTTTGTACGGTCTTAAACTGAAAAGAATTGTTCAAGCTGATGACAGTAATAAGAAATAAGTCAAATTTGATTTATATGCTACAGAATGCTTTAATAATCTTAAAGAAAAAAAAAAAAAAAAGAGGACAAAGACACTAGAAAACAAGAAATCAGGTCTTGAGATTTACCATAGCTTTTTTCAAGTCGATGTTGATCATGACTGTTTAATTCCTCATTCAGTCAATGAGGAAGAATTTAAAATATTAACATGACCATAGCAACTAAAAGATATCACAGTAAAAAGCAAAATGGATACAAAGAAAATGATGATTGGTGAAATTAAGAAAAGAAAGTCAAATTGTAAATAAAGAAACTGGGTATCTAAACTAAAGGAAAACTTGACATATTTTACAGCCTGTTTGTAATAGAGGCCTGTCTCAGGTCACCTAGGACTTTTTTCACAACATCAGCATAGGGCTTACAGGTGAGGTTTTCTGAATATCTGCACTGAACATGCATCCTTCTTTTCATTGACTGTATGAGGAGACCAGGCTCCTATCTCTGACAAATGAACAAAGCATCTAAAGATAGGTTCTGTGAGTACTGTCTGGAAACAGCTGCCATAGAGTAAATCTGAGGAACTGGCAGCCTCTAGCTCAAAAGGAAAATCTAAAAGAAGAAAACCTAAGGGGAAAAAAAAAAACAAAGGAATATAATACGTGAAAAGTGTTGCTTTTTAAGAACTAAATCTATCACATATCTTCAAAAATGTACAATAATACCTTTGCAACTACAAATACAGTCTTACAGAATAACCAGGAAGGATCAATACAATAAACCAGAAGGATCCAGCTTGCATATTTAGACACAGGCAAAATGTCTAGCAAAAGGGAAAAAAACAGCCTTGGATGTCTGTCCTGTGTTTTTAGCTGAAGGGTCAGATAGTGCCAAGAAAGACTTTAAAGAGGCCTACCCTGAGATGAAGACCATGAACTTTTGTTAAAGATGCAACAATTATGCAGGGTAAAATAGTGTCTACTCCAGAGAACTTACAGTGTAAACATATTTTATGTCAGGGAAAAAAACTGCCATGAGGATTTGACCTGTGAAGGGCATTCACACAGTATGGCAGCACCTGCAATCATTTCCCCATTGAGTTAGGATCCTCACTTTTGTCCTCTGAGTTTCATTTATTTTTTTCTGTGAGAGAAGGTAAAGTGAATACCCTCCTATGTGTCAGATTTGATTCACAATAGGATGTGAAGAGAGCACATCAAAAATCCACAGAAGTCCGTAATCCCAGTCATTCCCCAAACATTTATTTATGTAAATAGACTTGGAAGGCCTGAAGATCAAAAAGTAGTGTAGTGAAATTACCTCTCTTAAAATGAGACTGGGAGGTCTCATGTTATTTGTCAGATTGAAGGAAAAGAGCCTTCTGTTTCAGATATTAATTAAAACAAAAGATAGCATTAATCTGACATTTACAAGGTTCAACACATGGGGTATGTCCCTCATACCAGTATTTCTAACAGTGCTAAAGAAAGGAAAAAGCTCTCATTGACCAAAACCTGTGATTAGGAAAGGCAATGTCATAGGCTTACCTTCTCCCTTTCCTTCAACCCTGCTTTCGAA
Source organism: Merops nubicus (assembly GCF_000691845.1). Lineage (NCBI taxonomy): Eukaryota > Metazoa > Chordata > Aves > Coraciiformes > Meropidae > Merops > Merops nubicus. The sequence continues at coordinate 7,913 of NW_008611498.1, read as the reverse complement.
AGACAGTCAGTCTTGACATTATGACCTAGAAAAATGGACTTTTATTAATGATCTAGTCCAGAAAAAATAAAATCTAAAACATCTTTAGCAATCCATAGGGTTTAAAATTTATTATCCTCAACTCTTCCACAAGTGACCAAACTCCACTCTTCTCTTTACAGTCCTATTTAGAAATAGATTTGCAAACACTGATCTTCACTTTCTAAATTGTGGTTCAGTCTAGGTTTCTGTAGTAACACCAACATACATAGCAAACGAACTACTAGAATTACTTTTTGGCTTCTTCTCTTTCTGGTAAAGAAGAAAGGAGGCTAAATCATAATTCTGAAAGATTTTTCTCACTCCATGTTACAGGTTATTAAATAGTAATGCAGCTTCCTATATGCAAAGTTACTCCAGAACTATATGCATATATAAATAAAGAAAAAAAAGGTAAATGTAATGTAAAAAGAAAAGGAGACAGGGAGAGAGATAGAAAATCAAGATAACGAGAACTGCAGGTCATTCTAACGGATTACAAAAACGAGGCCTAGAAATTAATTAATAACAAGCAATGAACTACAACTACTGTCGGATTTTCTGCCTCTCTCTGGGCTGGCATTAGCTGCCACTATAAACTGAGGAAAGAATTCCCCAAATAATTGCAAATAGCCACTAGAGATTCTGTACACCAGCTAAGATGTGTCTGTGGGCATGCTAACAAAAGCAATTTCTTAGCAAGCAATATGCTAACCCCCCCGGGACTGTTAATGAATCTGCTTTGTGGTAAACTTTTTAGGAGTACATGCTACAGAGAGTTCTTAAGCATGCTGGTTTTTTGAATTTTCTTATTTCCATAAAGTCCTTTTGACTGACATTCATATTTCATTTTATTCAGGAGATTGCTGCAGCTCAGTTTCATTGTGCTACACATTCAGCATTAGAACAGCTTTTTACAAAACTGTTAGTTGTTGTCTGCAGTTGAGAGTATCATTTCCAGCTTTATTTTAAAGTAATTTTTTTGTTGTTATTTTTGCACTGCTTCACTTACACATAATATTTAGTCTGTAGCGTTTCTCTGAGAGCCAAACTGCTAAGAAATTACTCTTTTCAGTTGCTTTCTGTGACTGTTAAACCCCAGCCTCTCATCATCATTTGCAGCCTCTCCCCTACAGAGGGCACCTTTGCCTTATTGGAATTGCTTCTGCAAAAGAGATAATCGGTGGTTACGGGAGAAATAACTGAGCCTTAAAGCGAGATCAGAGTTCTCACAGACACAAGGCCCTTGTTTGCCGAGTCTTTTTAATTAACCAAGTTTTGTAGTATAATTCAGCAGCAAGCAATAACAATGTTACATTCTGTATTATTACAGTCTCCACCAAGAAGTGAGGAGATGAACTGGAGATTGCTACAATTTATATGCGAGGCCAGTGAGTACTGAGATGAATTAAAGAGCTTAAGTTCAGGGTTTTTTCTTTCCATCACTAATTAAGGGGTTTGTCATTAAAAAATGTTTCTGAGATGCGTACTAAAAACATTGTCCGTGGGAAAATAAGCTGTAGAAAGAAAGTCAGCTACTTCCCAAATAAATCTTCCTAACAGACCTCCAATTAGTAATTGCTATCTGAAAACTGTTCAAGTGGAATAAAGGAAGATTTTATTCTCCTTTGTAGGGTTAGACTATCAAAACTGACCCTAAAATTCTTATTTTGGGAAAAACACCAACTGGCTGCAAGATAAAGCCAAAAAGTAATTTTCTTCCTGATTTTTTGGTGTGCTATTATTTATGAAGTGTCAAGTATATAATTTACAGTATCTGCTGGTTCTGAATAAAATTAGCAATATTTTTCTGTTGAATATTTGTTTTCAGCTCAATCTGTAACACAGTCTTCCTCTACAGGCCATTTCACTAATGTGCTAAGACATATGCAAATGTCATTGATTTGTAAATGGCAAAGTGAAAATTCTAAAGAACAATATTTCCTATGTCATTTTATATCTCTCTGACTATGCAAAACAAGCTATGGCTTTAAAAAGAAGTGCAAGACAGTCCTTTTATGTGGCTCCCAAACAGGCCAGTACTATGTTAGTTCATATTAACTAGGGGAAAACACACCAATGCATGCATTGGACCCTTCGCATAATGCTTTTTTTATGGTCTTCTTATCAATAAAAGTTACAAATAGCCTTATAAATTCAACAGTAGGCAACCTGTTGAATTTAGACTAACTTCCTCAGGCTGCTTTCTGGAACTGATGTTGACTGCGAAGAATCTAACACAAAACCCAGCAAGGAATGTGCCCTGCCTTCCCTAATATTTTTTCTAGAAGTCTTTTATAGAAAATGCATTCATGTTTACATTTTCAGCTTCAAATATCCAGCACAAAAGCACAAGAGTACAAAAACCTGAATCACTGGTCCAGGCTGCTAAATTAATTAAGCAGGCCCCGTATTAGTGAGTAACACTTAAATGCCATTGGAAAATAGTTTTAGGGAGTATTTTAGCAAGCTCCTCCTGTGTTATATTTCTACTTCCTTTTTCTTTTCTAATTATAGGCCAAGGCTGGATTCCTTAGCAATTAAGGAAACTTTTTTTTGAAGATTTCATTTCTGGAAGTCAATAGGAACGTTGCCCATGTGAGGATTGCAAGATCAAGAGCTTGTACCTATAAAAGTGTCTAATGTGAATATATGTTTCACGACAGTTACTGTAATATAAAACAGTTGAAGCTACGTTTGCACTAGTAAATTAAACAATGCCAGGAATGTTCACAGGTATTAGAACATGATGGTCTGTGCTGTAAAATTGTTTGAATGGCCCCTGGCACATTTTAAGCATCCTAAAAACCAGTTCTGAGTGCAGTTTGAGAGAGAGAGGGAAGCTCCATATCCCAAAGACCCTTCCCAGCTGGCAGGCTGCTGCCACTACCTTCGTTTGGACAGGAGAAGAGTTTGTAAATATGCATATGTGCAAGCTGGCTTTATTGCACAGGAACTTTCCCAGGCAAGTTTAATTTGCTAGCATAAACATAGCCTCTGAATCTGTATTTACTGTAGCCATTGTGTGTCACTGTATTTAAAAGTATTCAGCTATTGGCACTTACTTATAAACTGCACTGAGTTCTGAGTTAATATTAGTAGAAAACAAAACACTCAAGAAAACATTTCCTCAATTATACATACTGCTATATGCATTATTTTCCTTGTGATTATTTCAGCCTGATAGTAAAAAATAAATTTAGAACTGTTAGGAACACATTTGTTTCGAAAATAGCTTTATGGCTGTAGATAGGACAGTTTAAAACAGAAAGTAAAAGCAGTCGAGAAACATTTTAAAAGTATCTAAGCTAACTAGAAGGCCCACTTTCAAAACAGGACAAATTTACCAGTGGAGAACAGAAGGTCTTTATTATCAGCATGAGGTACCCCATGGCACTGATAGTGCAGAGGCGGTATGGACCAAGAGCAAGTGTGGCTGAAGTCAGCCCTTAAAATCTTTCCTCGGCAAGCTGATGTAAACATTTACCTATGAAGTACAAGAGTCTACCTGGAGGTCTTCCTCCTGGTAGTAGTGTATCAATCAACTGGCCTAAATTTTCCAGGGAAGAACCAGAGAAACCTTCACCATTACAGATCTCATGCTTGATTGCTTATGTTCACTGCTACCATGTGGGAAATCTGGCTTAGTTCTCTTGTCCTGTGAGAATGATAGAAGCTCAATGTGTGAAAACAGGTTTCTCACCCTGGAAGTGACCTGCCTAACTGGTTGTTAGCTGTACCACAGAATGCAAAAATGAGCACAGAAGCAAAGAGCCTTATTTTGGCTTTACCTTGCTTAAGGCTGCACTTGTAGTGAACTCAAGCAAAGACTGTTTGTGTTTAGGCATGGACTGTCTCTTCGGAAAAACTAACAGCAGAGTTTGTTCTCCCAACTATATGTCCAACAAAGGAAAGCTACACATTTGGTGAATTGTGTTAACCTGAGTTTATGCGCTAAGGGATTTAGGCACCTATTAAGTCACGTGAAAAATGTTCGTATGAGTATGGCACCTGAATTTTTTTTGTGGACTTTAGTTGTCCTATCCCTCCTCATGTGTGAAAATGGAATAATCCTCAACTGCCTGAGAGTGATAGTTACACTAAAGGGTGTAATTAAGCAAACGCACGACAATTAAAACTCTTTCTAACCCACCAGATTAAAGCAATTTAGACAGTGATAGTTCATTTTTCTTGCTTTGAAGTTTATATTTCAAGTTTATACCCACGTTTCTAAACAAGCTTTAATAAAACCAACCCGCTAGTATATACTTATGACTCAAAAATATTTTGCATTGATAACATTTTATTACTGCAATTCACCTCCATTGATATCTTTATAGTTTTCTTAAATTCTCATCTTACTTGAATTTATTCACTACTTTTACCCTAAAATTTCCTTTGCCTTTCAAAGTACAAGAATCGAATGTGGGTTTTTTTAAACTTTTTTTGGTACTTCTGTGACTCAGCTTCTTGCTTTTCAGCATTACATACCTACTTATAGATCTACAGCTGTGCCTAAAGCTAAGAATGTATTGAGGATTTGCTGTCCTCATAAGTCTATTTTTATTGGATAAATATTCCAAGAATTTACTTTGTATAAGCACTAAAACACATAAGCTTAAGGTCCAGTGTTCATACTAATAAAATTCAATTGCATGTAAATCACTGAGCACTGAAAAGGAACAGACAACTGTGAGGTTTTATTATTTATAAATTCAAACAAATAGTCATAATAAAAGTCTTTTGCCATTAACCATAGAAATCAACAGCGTATATTTTAAAGGAACTTAGTTTGGCCATACTACCCCTATTATACTACCTTAAAGATGCAGGAACTTTTAAAAATGTTTTATATATATGAGTTGTATTGTCCTCTTTTGATATGTATTTATTTTGGAAAAGTGACAAAAAAAGAAAAAAAGGACTTCCTGCAAATTCTTTTCAACTATTTTGTTATTCAGTGCCTCCTGTATTTGTGTGGGTTTGTGACAAATTTTTGGCACAGAAAACTATTTGAGCATATATTTTGGTGCTTATTACTGACGAAGAAATGCACAGCAACAATAAAGGAAAAGATGTGACTGTCAAATAGAGGTAAAGAAGAAATAAATGTTAATCCTGGCCCACCTTTCATCATCTACCAGATAACTTTAGACATTAAGCCCAAGGTATTTCAGAACGTGTTTGGAGTTTTCCTTCTTGGCTACACAAGGTCTTAGTATCTCAAGACGTTTATACAAAGTGAATCAATGGTTTACGGAAAGCTTTTAAAGACGAAGTTAGAAGATGACAGGATTAGTCCATTGCCTACTTGTGACCTGGTGTGTGCGATATAATTCAAAGCTGCCTCTTACTGCTTTGGGACTCCTGCATGGGAAAACATATTATGCTGGACACTAGTGTTAAGTGCTTGGATCTGACTGGGAACATTATCCACTATCCTAATGCACAACAAACTATAAGCAAATACTTGAGACACTCAGTGCCACTGTGAAAGTGTATCTTGAGCTTATCTACCTGGTACCTGCTACCTAGACAAGAGGGCTGTGTGTCACCTCCCTTGCAAAAATCCATCCTCATCTCCAAAACAAGAAGAACAGTATCCAAGAAAATCTAAATGCTGCCCATTAACAATCTCTGAACATGATGTGTGTAAAAAAAAAAAGCCAAACAACCAAAACCCCATAAATCTCAAACACCTGAGAAAAGAAAGAAGGGGCCTAATGAATATATTTTGCACAGCTTCTGTAGTGTTGCATGCCAGGTGGGTATCCAAAACTCAGAAATGGATCTAGCATTTTTCATGTTTCCCATCAAGTCTTTACAGCCGGGCAGCTCCTCCAACTCCTTTCACGATGACAGTGTGAAGATGCTTCCTATGAAACACGTGGTCCATTCACACACCTCCTCAGACTGTTGGTGAGGTGGGAAGAAACAGGAAAGACAACTCTTCTGTACCTGCTTTTTCTAAGTTTCCACTTAGAAAACGAAGAAACAATGCCCACCTAGTAAGGACGAGTTTAAGCTTATCTTTGCCCGAATCTCATTCCTTTGTGCTCTCCCTCAGTTCTGCTCGCGTTTCCTCCCCTCCGAAGTACGCTTCTCCTCGGGGCCGGCCCGCGGGGAGCGGAGGGGGCGGAGGGGGGCGGGGTGCATCGCAGCCCCGCTTCCCCCGACGCACGGGCACTAGTGGGCGCTGCAATTGCCAGTAAAGTTTCTCTAAGTAACGATGTTCTTCCACACTGCATCCAACCGGCCATGGGGGGGTTGGCAGAAACTATTGCTTCACTGTAAGGGACTCGGTCTGTGTGTGCAGTTTGCAGGCAGTTGCCATTTATGCTTCTTTGCGCTACTGGAGCTGAGCTGGGAGAGGTCACTGGATCAGCACCCAAATTGCTGGCTTTTTTTTTTTTTTTTTTTTTTAAATGCAGAACCTGGTAAAGAAGCGCCCGGCTTTCCAGCTCAGGGCTCAAAAATAAGGTGTCGCTCCGGTTATACTGCATAAAACATCCGTGAAGTCCTCAAGAACCACTGCTGAAAACTGTCGAAAGAGCTGCACATGCCACATTAAATCTGAGGTTCTTCTAGTGTGGTTGACAACATAACTTTGTTTTGTCTAGGCGGGGAGTGGGGGGCATTTAAAAAAAAAAAATCTCCTCCACTGACATGTTTCTCTCTTGTTATTTAACAAAGAAGAGATCTTTTTGGCACTATTGCAAGAGACGCGTAAAAAAAAACCCGAAACCCTCAGTGCACTACCCGAGCCTCCTTGGCAACTTTCAGACTTTGTTCCTCTGCTTTTCTATCTAAATACAGTAAACGGAAATGGGAGATAACTCTCCCATGCAAATGAAGATAACAGTTGATCGCCCACTCTCCGCTTAGGATAGTGGAAGACGCACTGGTTTCCCCTAAAGCATTTTTTTTTTGTTGTTCCCCAGTAGCCTCCCGCATGTAAAGCGGCAGTGCATTGTCCTCCGACAGCTGATGCTTATCGTGCCGGTGGGGGTATTGTGTTTCAGCTCGTGGCGCTGGAAAACCCTGTAACTTTCTTTTGAAGTTAAATGGCTTCATTTTGTTTTCATGTATGAATAACTCTCCGAAGAACTATAGTGACCCAAAAGTGGACCCATTTACAAAACGTCCGTCCAACCAACCTGTTTCTCTCGCGGTCGGAGCTTTGCAGAAGAAGGTTCATCTCGGAGCAGCAGGCGGGCGGGGAGGAGGGAAGGGGGAGGGAGGCTCCTCGACCAGTCCAAGTCGCACCGTAATTAAATTTTATTTTATCCTACCGAGGCATGCAAAATATCGAGCAAAATACAAGTTTAAGTAATTTGTTTGTATTCTTATCTGTAGGAGCTGGAAATTAACAGCCCCGCTAGTTTACTGTTAAGCCTGGAGAGCGAGAGATTGCTTTGCAAACATTACAGTTATTATGTCTGCAGTTGGTACTCTTTGTATAAATTATTGATCAGCCATCTTATTTTTCTTTCTGCTTAATGGATATTATAGCAGAGCCGTTTACACGCTATAGTTAAGGTTGTGTCAGCACTTCCATTTACAACATCCCCTTCTTACCGAGAGTTTATAACTCGCGATAAAATTCCGCTTTGGGCTGAAACTTTTCAAGCAAGGACTCGAACTTTTAAAGATGTTTCGGCCCGTTCCCTCCCCCCCCCCTCCAGTAAAAGAACAATTGAAAATTGTTGTCTAATTTTTTTTTTTTTTTTTTTAAATACGGGAATAATAAAGGAAACTCCCTCACCTCAGTGTTTTTCACTCACTTAAGCGACTTGAGGAGGAAAAGACTGCAGCTCGCAGGCTGTCAGCTCGTGCAGAAAAAAGAACCCAGTGTGCGTTTTTTATTATTATTACGAAGGGAAACAATTAGTGCA
>NW_008611497.1:26645-28679 GCF_000691845.1 Merops nubicus | reverse complement strand
CCCCCGCTTTCCTACGCCGGTTCTCCGCGGCGAGGGCAGGCGTGGGTGGCGGGAGGTGAGTAACCAGCTGAAGTGACCTCGGGTAAACTGGGAGGCGGGCTGGAAGGGTGCCGAGAGGAGAGCGTCCTGCCGAGCGGTAAGGACAGGCTGGGCTTCCCCCGAGGATCCGTCCCCCTGGTCACATCCCCTCCATCTCTGCCCGGCTCCCGAGGCCAGCAGAGGGTCATTCAGGCTTCACCAGGGATAAATTCCTCCTCAAACAACTGACTACAGTGCATCGTTAGTTCCTCTTCTTTTCTTGATTGCTAAAGGTAAACTTTTGCAACATGTAGTGAAAGCTGAGATCTCTCAGAAATTCCACCGAAATTATATGTGTGCAATTTCTGTGAGCTTTTTGAGTGACATGTACGGAAACAGAAGTCCAACTTTTCTTATTGCTCAGCAAGTGTGATAGTACCCGACTGTCTTTGGCAAGGTGCTAAGTATCATAATTTTAGAACTCTTTTAAACAGTTCAGAACTATTCAAGCACTGCAAGTATACTGGAACAGCCACAGAAGTATTTTATATCCTCCTGAAACTGTATGAATGTAAATATGATGAAATGGAGACTCTAATCTGGCCACCTTGTGATGAGAATGGAACAGTCTCAGACAAAACATCTGCACGAGGCCTGAATGCACCACAGAAGACTCTGTGCTCTGATTACTCAGATGCCTAGCAATTCTTTGCTCTACCTTGTTTCTCCAGATTGTTTCCTCAGTGCTGGGAGAAATGCTTCCCAGACAGCAGTAGTTATTTTGTTCCTATTGAATGGTTAGAAAGGGAGAAATTATGATATTGCTTGACTGTAGACCATTTACAGGTTTATAAATTATAATTTGTATTTTGCCTTCCTTCCTGTAAAAGATCTGCAGTCCCTGCATAATCTGGGTTCTTCCATGTCTTCCCGGTGAAAAAATGCTATTTTGCTGTGGAACACGCCTCCAGGAGTGATTTTAAATGGAATGGAACTCTAGTTTTATTCCAAGGTGAAGTAGAGAAAGTCAGTGATGGGCATGGATAGGTGTTTCTCCTTCTTAGATTTTTTGGGGTCAATGCTACAGATGTGGGACTTTCCAGGGAGATAAAGATGGCTCATTTGTTATTTTTCTATATAAGACTGTGTTTGTGTCAAAGGCTGGGATTAATACATGTCTCAGAAGGCCTATGCAGCATTACCTTTCATTTCCTGTCATTCAAGATTAATCTCAGGTTAAGTGAGTTTCTAGTTAATGGTCAGATGCAATTCAAAGCTGGTGAAATCATCATGTAAGACAAAGGCTATAATTTAATATATATCCAAGAGCTGTTAACAGGTCTCCATACCATAGACAAGATTAATACTTTTAATGTTTTTTTTAAATATTTTATTGTGAATAATTTTGATAGGAGGATGGAGTCGTCTGTACCTGAAGTAAAAGTTATATGTTCTGTTTCCTGCATGACCATCAGCATCTTTGCCCTGTTATCCATATCCTGTATGACAACTGGTCAGCCTCATTCTACCTGTTCCTCATGGGTGCTGTGAGGAGAAGGGTGTTGGTGTGTCTGGATCTGCTAGAAGAGCTGCAGAGCTGAGCCTTAGCATCCTGACAACACTGTAACCCACCCCCCACCAATCTGCAACAGCTTCACTTTGGTACTGAATAACAGGGAGACAAGCCTGGTGCCTTTGGGACTCTGGAGCAGAGAGCCCTTGTAAAGGAGGAGCTGTTGTACTCTACCCCCTGTCCACACCCAGGATTTCTCAGATGGGACTGAGTATCTCCTGTCCTTGACAGATGCTACAGTTCTGTTAACATGTGTCAATTCTGAAAGTGTCCTGTATCTGAAAGAGCTACCAGAATTACTGAAGCTGCCATGTGTTATCATAAATATAAAATACACCTACAGCAGGATCTTCTCACAGAGTCAGATTAAAAGTTTTTTTCTGAAGCTGAAATGTTACTCTACTACTGGTTTTTTGGTGATCAGACACCCCCAACAATAACAA
>NW_008611497.1:16012-26614 GCF_000691845.1 Merops nubicus | reverse complement strand
AAAAAAAGGGGGGGTGGGGATGGAGGGGTTGGGGAGAGTCTGAGGCATTAAGTAATGACCTTTGGAGTTCCTGCTGTGGTGGATCATTTTTTTTGGTGGGATTTTAGTCCTATGTATATATGTATTTATTTATTTATAAAGAAAAATCCATGTAAACTAAGGACAAAGCTTTTCAGTAGTTACCCAAAACCACACTCTAGTTCACAGGTAGTTCAACAAAAATCAAGCATATCTCAAAGTACCCAAAATGGATATTGGACACTAGTTTGTCAAGGATATTTTTAATTTTTAGTTTTCTTGGGTTTATTCTTCTTTATTATCATAGTGGTGAAAATAGAGGGACTAAACAAACCATGGCAAATTAATTTGGAGCGAACTCAGATGAAAGCACATGGGTCACAGATTTAGTACTGGAACAGTTTAATTGGACAGTGCTTGAAAACTAGAAATTAGAAGGCTTTTGCTCTGCACCTCATGTGCCATTCTTAGAATGGGACTGACTGCCACCATTTTGGTTTCTGGTGCTTGGTAAAGAAAACAGGGATGTGATTTGGTGTGCTGTTTTGACATACTAATATGAAATAATTGTAACTCTGTAGATAGGTAACATTTTCCACCCACTGGCTATTTGGCTACTGGTTTGCTTGGGTAGCATCCTTACAGAGGGAGAATTGTGTTGCACCCTGCTGGCAACCGCAATAGTAGCAATTTGGTAGTAACTCCCACCTCTCCCACAAAAGCAGTGGTCGTTTTAGTTCCTGTAGGAGCAGTAGTGGCTCCAGCTCCTCTCCATGCTGGGACCTGCTTCTCTTCCTGATCCGAGGCTGCAGGGTGGATTACTTTTGGATGACACGAACCCCTGCCACAGCTGGCTGGACACACCATTAGTCCCGTAGCTTTGCAGAAAGCTGTCCTTTTGCTTCAGTATCTCCAATTCTTAAAATAATATAAAATGTCACATTTTAAAACCTCTGGTGGTATTATGAAGTATGAACAATGTCTATCCTTGGTCTTCTTGTAAAGATTAATGGAATTTGTTTAATGGCTCCACTATTTAGTCACTGTTGTAATTGAATCCTTGCGTATTTGGTTAGGTGCAGTATGAAATCCAATAACTATGCCCGTGGAAATAAAAAAACTTGTCCCTTTCTGCCTTTGAGATGTCTAATATTTCATCACTATTATTATGTGATTCCTCAGAAATCATCTTCAGTTACCTATCAACTAAAACACAAAGAGAAGCTGTTTTGCTTGGATTTTTTTTTCCCCCCTCCTGAATAATTCTGTGAAAACTTAATAGACAGTTTTATTTTGGGTGGAAAACAAAAGAGGTATACTTTGCAAATGTAAGTGTGAGCAGCTTGTCCATAACTGCACGGGTAGATTAAACCTTTATTTTCAAGTTTTGGACCATAAGATTCAGTTGCAGACTGACACAGCATGTAAGAGAAATCTTGATCCAGGGTACTTTAGCTTAGAGGGATTAATACAACTAATGACACAAAATAAACTTTTTCAAGATATTTCTAAACCACTTGTTAGCCTCTTGATATTACCGTGAAACATCTGAAGAGTTTATACCTCCACATAAAAGCCTTGCCTAACTCAGATTCAAAAGAAATAATTTTGAACAAGAACTTAATTTCTAAATAAAAATAATGAAGAATCCTTGGATGAAAAATGCTTTCAGATCAATATTTTCATCTGAACAAACAAGAATTGTAAAAGTAATCTCTGCTGAAATTAAAAAAAATGTGAAACACATTTTCAGAAAAACAAGCTTTTAGCTTTAAATAGAAAAGACTGTTTCTTTTCCTGTGTTCACCAGAAAATAAAAAAATGGCAATCTTATTTTTTAACTTACTCTACTTTAAAGGAACAATATTCTGAGTCTTAATAAAAATGATGACAAGGAATTCAGGAATCACATAATTATTTTTCTTTTATGTTTGCCAGCAAATACATTAATCTACATATCATAAATAAGAATACATCTTACAAACCACTTTGGGCTACTTTAGATAAATATTAGAAGCTGAGGGCTGTTGTTTGTTTATGGCCAGTAATGCTTTTGCACCCTGTAAACCTGGGAAGTGCAAGAGATACAGAGAAATTAATTTAGATGACATTTTTCCATTTATGGGAACATCCAGTTTGAAGAGCTACAGTAGAACTGGCTAGAACACTTAGGTAAAGACCAGAACAAATTCATAATTACTTTTGTAGAAAACCTGTAATTATTATAATTTCATATGATAAAGTCATGGACTGTTTTGATTTGCTAGTCCTAAGAAGCAGAGACACCCTTCCCTACAAGGAGCGTTTCTTCTGTTCTTGTGGAGCATGCTGGTTCTCTGGGTATCTACTTCTCACATACCTTTAGATATGCAGCACATAAAGTTTGTAACTACAGCAGAGACTGAGTTACCTCAAAATGGATTTGCCACAAGACAGGAAGCTGAGTCCTCAGCAATGTAAAACTCACATTTCTGGAAAAGCAGTCAGAAATTGTGCATTTAGAATTATTCCCTCCCTGACGCTGAATGTTACGGCGTGCCAGACTGAGTTATAGTGGAAGTTACAGTGGGTAAAGAGCTACTTGAATTTCTGTAAGCAAAGGAGTACATGACAGCTGAGTTGCCTTTTCTATATTTAACTTGCATCAGCCTCTGTACTAGTTACAGAGGGTGCTACTTTGTGAGATTTTTTTTCTTAATGAGCCTTTTTTTAGAAATTTCTTTCATAAATCAGCAGTTATAACTACCTGTAGAAGTTTACAAGTAGATTTTGATACAATATTGTTATAAAAACTTGTTGCATTGAGAGGCATTTGCTTGAAACCAGAGATAACCAGCTTAAGGGTAAGGAAGCATCTTCTAGGTTGGGTTCTTGTCTGAGGAGGTCACGCTCACATTCAAACGCCTCTTCTGCTTCTCGTGCTTCCAAGCACTTTGTTAGTGTCTGTCCAGTGCTATAGAGTCACTGTGTCTCTTTTATTCTCTCCTGCTTTATAGCTGGACTGCTGCTTATTGTATAGATGACAAACAGCCATAGGATCAGAGAGAGAGTTGGAGATTGAACTCGAGTCCCAGATCTGCAGCATGTGACTGGCCCAATTGCAGGTGTTCAGTACCAATATTTTGCAAGAGAACTGCTTTGTAAAATGTAGGTTAATTAAAAGTGATCTTGCTATGCTTAAGGAACTCATAAGCAGATAGAAATCATTTAAATATGGATGTCAGGCGTCTCAGGAGTATTCCTCAGTCCCCAGGCTGTTTGCTATTCCAGATTCTGGGAATTAAGTTTTCATTCTACAAGTGTCAGAAAAAGACTGTTGGTTGCTCAGAGTGGAGTTGCAAAACTTTTGAAAGATATTGGCTTCATCCTAGTGCAGAATGAAGATAAATTCTGGAATTATGAGGTTATTTGATAACTGGCATTCTTTCTTTCCTTCCCAGCCCTTTGTGCAAGCCATCTGCTGCTTTTGCAGACCTCTTAGCCTGTTATATTTCCTTTCTGAAGCAGCATGAAGCACAAACTTGTAAAGCATCCCAGTCTTATACAGGGTTTAGCTATAGTTACCCTCTCCTCTATTTTTTAATCAAGTGATTGCCAAACACCACATGGAGTAATTGGATTATGAATTTTATTTTCCAGATTTTTGTTTTCTTTTTATCGAAGTCCAGTTCAGAACAGTCTTATTCAAGGCATGTGTCAAAACTGGCTGTTTACCTTGGGCAATGCTTATCTCCAAAGGCTGGCCATCTTAACAAGAAGCAAAAAACCCATAAACGTCTGTGTTTTTCACACTCTCAATGGAGAGACATAGGTGCCTCTAGCACCATGAAAAAGAGATTCAGTCCCTTGTGTTAGGTGCTGTTTTCACTGCAGATGGTTTCCAGCTCTTCTAGCAGCCTCTTGAAGCAATCCAGCTACTGAATCATGCTTTTTCTCTATTACGACTTCGGGCAGGGCAAGAGGAAATCCCAGCAAACAGTGCTAGTGACCACTTTTTGCATAATAATTTGATGGTGAAGTTGCTTATCCACACAGCTGGAGGATGGGCAGCTGTACCTTGCTTATCTGGGCTAACAACACCAGCATCTGCATCCTAAGAAACCATCCTAGTCCTCAGACCATTGAGTATGCTGAACGAAAGCACTCTCCAGGCTTCCCAATTTGTTTTGCATCTGACATGAAAACACAGGTGAGATTAGCAGGACAGTAAGCAAAACAAGAACTCATTCCCCTGCCCTCTTGGGTAAAGCTTTCAGAGGGGACAGAGCTGCTGACCTAGCTGGGTGCCCTGGGGCAGGCGTGCTGTTCTCAAGCAGCCTTGGAATAGGGATGCAATCCCAGTCCCACTGCCTCACAAGTGCGTGCAGTAACCACTGGCTGCTCTGGGTCTTGCATGCCTGGCTGCACGGGGTTTTGGTTTAGAGAAGAGAGGTGAAAGATGCTCTCATGTAAGATATTGTGTGGCTTGCTCGTTTTCACCTTCCCCCTTGGATTTGGGTATGATTCCTCTTGTGTTGTGCAGATTCGGGAATTTTTCATGCTGGATGGATGAAGCTGAATTCTGACAATTTTTAGATTCCCTTATCAAATGTAGCTCTCGTTTGCACCTGGTAGATTGTAAGAATCCTTTGGCTCGTGTCAATTTCTGTATTCAACCATGAAGACTTCACAGCCTAGCCAAGTGCCTGGGCAGGGTGGCTGTGACTGCTGCAGGTCATAGCAAAGCAGGTACTGTTTCTAGCAAATAGCACAGCTGAAAGGTTCTGGATTCTTTAACAGAGAAAAATTCAACTCATAGGAGACTTCTCCTGTCTCCTTAAGAAATATCTCAAAATTAATTTGTTTTTATTGAGTTGTTAAAACTTTGAAATTATTTGGAATAATCAGAAAGCCTGTCCTTTATTTGTTTTTGAAAAAGGCTCCTCCTTGGAGGGGAATTTCTTTTGGATATCTGTACCTTTCCAACAAAAACAGTATTTGAAAGCAATATCACTGGCGAGTGAGTGTATTTACCTAGTGAAGGCTAACATAAGCAAAGGTGACTACATGTCATGTTTCCCTCTCCTGTATCATACGTTGGGTTGTACGAAGTCGCACAAAAGGAAATGCTTCTTGTTTTATCTCTGGAATATTTGCAACAAGTGCAGACAACCTTCTTGACACTTGGATATCTATCAACCTCTTCAGATGTTTGAGAGCCATCATACCCATATCTTATATCTGGGAAGCCAAGAGCAGAGGAAGCAATAGGAGTCTTACGGTGGTCTCACGGCTGCTGGAGCTGGATCAGAGGTGAGGCTGAGACCTAGATGAGCTGGTGGCGATGACTGTAGACATACTCCTGCTTTCTTTCCTCCCCACTGGGGATCTGAACTAACTGGCAGCCCACATGCCAGCATGGACTCAGTGCAAGTCATTTGACATCTCCACAAGGTAGCAGCTGCACTTGTAGGGTGTGTGATCCATATGCAATGAAGAACTGCAGTTTGGAGACCCTTGATTTCAAGTGCTGGGGCTCCTGCCAGGCTGCAAGGCTGAAGAGCAAATGCAAAACTATACTGTTCTGATCACACTGAGACTCTCTGGAGTTTGGGTGAGGGTTTCCTTTTTTTTATTTTTTTTTTTCTTTTCATCCTTTTATTTTTCTTTAACTGAGAGTGGAATTTGAATCTCATTGAAGTGAGTGGAAAAAACCTCTCTCCTTTGAGTCCAACTAGCCAGATGAGACAATTTTTGGGAGGCAAGTATCCTGTGTTATCAGGAATCTAAAAAAGTAAAATATGGTTTATGGTACCTTAATTTGTAACTAATAATTTTGCAATTCCTTGGGGCCTCCCTAGCTGTCAGGAACACCATATCCTATTAGCTCGGACCTTCTCAAGTACCTTAGAGTTTTATTTTGTTACTGTTTTAAAAAATCTGGTGATATACTGTAGTATTCTGTTTTCTTGTAAAAATGAGTTCTTCATTATGAGCAGCAGAAAATCTTTACAATTTAGATACTTTTTTTTTAAATCTACTTCTCAACATAGATATAATAATGAAAACTGTTATGTAATTTATATATAATTTATTTTTTTATTAAGAGCTTAGACAGAGGCTTCTTAGAACTTAGATTTTGCCAACAAGTTCAGTAGGACCACTGTGAAACATGGGTATTTGAAAGATGATAATATGAATATGCTGAAATATTATCAACTTTTATATCTAATTGCTTTGTGAAGATGTTATGTTAAAATCTAAATGTGATCTGAAGATAGAAAGAGAGGATGATGGAAGTGTAACCAAAAAATCTAGAGGTTATTTTTTCATCTGTAAAAATATTTGGACATCAACAGTGGTGGGTATAATAAGTAAGGCATACAACGTTTTCCAACCACAAAATGTTATCATGCTGTAGTCCATTTCAAAATGTGTTGCTGAATAAATATTTATAGATAATCTTGCAGTTTTGGAGTTAGTAGTATGATCTCTTCAACAGATAATCTGGGCAATGTCATTCCACTGCAGACATGTACCATACCATCAGCTGCATACTCACAGTGGGATACTGCTGCTAATTGCAACAGTTGTAGCTCAAAACAAAGTAGCAGCTTCTCAGTGAGATCTAAACAAATTAAGGTTAAATTTAAATGAATTGATCCAAAAAAAAAAAAAACAACCATAAACCCAGCAACTAACAACCGTCTGTTACTTTTATAGTTAATTAGCTATTAACACTAATGGCACTGAAAAGGGATTGCTAATTTTCTTGTGGTATTATCCAGTAAAAGGGAGAAGGTTTCAAATGTGACTTGATGACTTAGGGATCTAACTCAGGTCTTCTTTGACCTTTCTAATGATAGATTGCTCAGCATTCAGACTTTTTGGTGGGCACTGTCAAGACTGAGCTCTCATGGGATCCTTGTGAAGGAGTCTCTTGTCTGTTTTGCTCCTCCATTTTCCCAAGCCAGGAGATTTTCCTGGTCTTTGCCATAAGGTAAGATGCAAGGGTTCAGCATCTATGAGTTAAGAAGGTATTTTGTTATTGGCTTGTTCTGTCCTTAACCTTCATCACACCAGTGAAGAAACCTGTTGTCATGGAAGACAGATGGAATTCAAAACTGTGGTTTTCTTTTTTTTTTTTTTTAAATCCCACTAATACCATTATTTTATATTTATCCATATTAAAGGCAAAAGTGGGTCATAACAAGATATCCTTGAATTATGTACTCTTTTAATCAAGAGGAGCACACTCCTCCTGATGATGAAGTGGGTGACTAGAGCACCTGTTCTGGCTGTAACACTCTGTAATATGTAACAGATCCCTCCCTGCTCTGAAGAAACATTCTGAGTTAGGCTTTTGTACTGGAATTACACAGATCATGTCTAAGACTGTAGCTAAGCACAAGGAAACTTGGCATGTAAAACCAGACATAGGAGAAAATCTTCACTGTTAAAGTCACTGACAGATCTTGTCATCTCTGTGAAATCCAATTGAACTAAATCTTTGCTTGATGATTCATCTGTGAAGGGCAGAGATTTAAGCAATTGTTTTCTGTGGCTGGTAATTGAAAGCAAACAGTGGAAATTCAGTGGGAGGTTTTTGCAAAAACTGAAGATTAGGAAACTTGTTTTTCCCATAATTTCCCTTTGCATAAATAGTTAATTCTTTCTCCCCACCTCCCTCTCTCCCTCACATGCACACACAGAGGAAAAAAAATACTTTATATATGCTCATTCAAACCTGTAACCATATACTAGTTTTGTGTCTGAGGCTTTATGCATTCCTGTAGAGAGCTGGCATGTGCGTCTCACTCGCCACCCCAGCCTGAATCCCTGGTCCTACCAGGCACCCATGCATGTGAGCACTTGCCTTGCATGAAGTCCTGCTGTTCAGTGCAGCATCAGAATGGAAACTGCTCACAAACAACACTGTCATGGAGACACAGACTCTGCTTTAGCAGCTCTTGCCACACAACCATGTGACTGGTTGCATTGGCAAATTCCAAAACAGTTGATGAAATAGAGGTGGGGAACCCTCGTGGGCACTGAAACTCAGTTGTCCATGCTATGAAACTAGTCAGTCCAGTCACTAGCATGGTTTAGCCAAAACAATTCCTTACACTCACAGTGTCTCCACTTCCCAGTATTTAGTGTCACTGATTCTATAAAAGGTGCTGAGCCTGACTTAACATATTGTCCTGGCTCAAACTGCTCACAACAAGGGAAAATGACCTAGAAATATTCAAACCAAACAAGTGTTAAAAGCAACGCTTAAAAAAAAAGTTCCCCCCCACCCCCAAGGAATTCTGTCCATTGGAAAGCATTTCTTTTGGTGCTTTGTCTGACATTAATCTTCCGTAATAGAAGGTGTTCACAGTCTAATTATCTACCCATGATCTCTGTGTCCAGCATCCCCCTAGAGTCACAGGAGGGAAATAAACATTTTTTAGAATATGGCTACACACACCAGTTACCTAATTCCACCCACATACTGTGCATTCTTCAGAAAATGCCATGACTAACCATTCTTCTTAACATTCTTCTTGATAACAGCACTACAGCACTACCCTCTGTCTTTAAATGTGTTGGTTTTTTTTTTTTTTTTTTTAATTCCTCAGCTGTGAGATGTCCTTTACCAGTAGAAATTTTAGCAAACATAGGATCCATCCCATGCTCCATTTGCAGGCATGTCCATCTGCATGGTCAACCAGACTGATGCATTTTATTTGGTGGTGGTCTTAGTATTTTCCTTCTGTGCCTTCTGCATTGTATAACCCGTTAATCGTACTTCTCCAAAGACAGTCTCAGGATATGGGCTAAACTTTATCCACCTTCTTTCTCAAGAGATGCAGTTTATTTGCATTTCAACATCCATTTTAAAGGTAATCGGTTTTTCTGGACCTGTTTAGATATTTCCATATGCTTTACCACAATGCAGTTCCCAGTTCACATAGTATCCAAAAGGAAGGTAGTTTCAGTGCTGCTAAATTACTTTTCTTGGAGATGTTCTTCAGCTGCATGCCCTGTATGACCTGTTTCTCCTGTTTGTGCAGGATGCTAATGTAAAATGCTTTGATTTGTGTCACTTTGTACATAGCTTCTGTAATGATTCACGTTCCTTTCCTGAATGATATCAACATCTGCTAAAAACCTTTAAGTTCTTTGCCTTTGGTACATGCTTCTGTTTCTAAGCTGGAGTGTCTGGTGCCACATTGCTGCATTTTGTGTGTGTGTTACTCTTCACTGGTACTACCTTTCTGTTTTATAACACATCACTAGTGCTAGTGAATTATTCTCCTTACTCTTCTGAATAGTGTTTTCTGGCTTTCTAATGGTTTTTCCTAATATGAAGTTGTCCTCTTAGTGATTTGTTTTGTATTTCTTTTGAGTGTCATCCTCTTGTGATCTTTATTATCACCACATCACATTAATCAGTGAAATAGCTATCTTGTATTAATAGGTATGACTAGGTCACTCACTAGCTTCCTCTGTGGGTTCCTGATTTCTCTCATAGCAAACACTTTTTTGCATGGGGAGTTTTTTTTTTTTCTTGACAAAGCAATAAGACTCAAATGGCATAAACAACCTATCTGATTTTTTCCCCTCTCTGCTTCAGCAAGCTCGCCACTTGAGACCTTTGCTCTGTTGATATCGCTGTCTTTTTGCCCAATATAATTTGGAAATTAACAGTTTTCTGGACTGCAGACTACTTAGCTGTTTCAGATCCTGCACAGATTAACACCATTAACTCCTTCCATTTCATTCAGCTCTCTACAGTGTCTTCTGTTTTCTAAAGTTCTTGCAGAACACATCTCTGGCATTAGTCTGGACAACAGGCATGGGCAGTTAAACTTTTTTCTACTGATACTCAACCATCTTGCTGAGACTGCTTACAGCAGTGGAGGACTGTAGATGGATACACTGAAAGGCTTGTGAACCAACAGCAAGATGAATATATATTCCTGGCTCATGCCTGTTACCTCAGGACTTAAACTGGAGCCCAAAGTCCCAGCTTATCCTCACTGTCCACTTGTTGGACATCTTCTACCCTTGCCCTGGAGAGGGTCAGCTGGCTTCCCACCTGGGAAAGTAAAACATATAGTGATTCTGGGTCATGCTTGAGCTCTTCTACTATAATTAATATAGCTGCAAAATGACCTGGGCCACATCTCCAAAAACTTAGATGAGCATGTAGCACCTAGACTTGAGTGTGGTTAGTAAAACCATGTCAGAAATATCCTTAAACAAACAGTGAGCAAAGCAGTATTTTATAGCCAGAATCTATGGAATCTTACAAAGACAGTAATTTCCTAAGAGCTTCATAATATCAACCATGATTAAACACAAAGCCTGTGTGACATAAAAAAAAGAGAGGCAAACGTATATGCATAGGATGCTTGCAGAATTATTTGGCATTTACATACATCTTTTCTCTCTGATCCATAACTCCATTTCTAAATTAAAATAATTTTCAGTAATAAAAATGAGGGGATGCAGAATTTGTATGGAACATCAATAAATGATTGTTGAAACATGAGAGTAAAATCTTCTGTGTGTTGTCAGGATATTACTCAGGCAAAGATAGTTTTTGGAGTACGG
>NW_008611497.1:12831-15981 GCF_000691845.1 Merops nubicus | reverse complement strand
TAAAGAGTAATTAAAAAAGGTTGGGTTTTTTGGTGACAGTAGTAACTTCTGGTTTAATTGTGAGTTAAAACTAACATAACCAGCCTCTTTTTAATAGGGAAGATTAAGGGTTTAAGTGAGATTAACTTGCCCACGAAAAATGACCTCTGTCAGACCTCTGCTCTAGGGGAAGTACGTCTGCTAATTCAACACCACGTAGTTCAGGGTAATGGGAGTGCTGGGGGTGATGTGACTTGGCAGAATCTCTGCTTCCAGAGAAGCAGCTTTGGGCTGGATTCTAGATAGCTGAAGTGGTTTGGGAAGATGCTGTGGTACAAGGAGTTTTCTTAATCTGTGTGAGGAAAAGACGAATATTGCTCCCAGACATTATTTTTCATCTCTAACAAAGCTCTGGCTAGTAATAATTACTCTTTGTATCTTCCAGAGCCAGAAGGGAGGCTCATGCTCTTTTCACAGGCTCTTGGATTTCCTCACCAATTTTTTTCAGCTTCTAACAGAAAATGAAACACTACAAATGCCATGTAGTAATTGAATGACAGCAATGTGCAGGGAAGAAATGACAGAGGAGTGTAAAGAGAAGTGAAAAGCTGGTAGTTTCTTTTGGATGAAGACATACACAGAACTGATTCATCCCTGCTTCCCAATCCTCTCCCTGTCCAGGACTATCCTCCTCATCCTTCCAAACCCTAGTGCTGCACTGCATTCTCTGTCTTGTGGACAGAAACATGGCAGACCTCATTATATGTATCTGAAATGCTAGTTTGCAGTGGTAGAACCTCAGCAGATGGTTCTGTACATCATTTGTGTAACTCTAGTGTCTGGGAGGCTTAGTCACGACCTGGGTCACCCTTCCTCCCCCATGCAGGTACCACACAGACACAGGACTTGACTCTGCCTTACCTGGCTTATTGATGAGAGAGGAGATGAGGAACAATGAATGGATACGTCCCATAATCTAATATCATCCACTATAATCTATTATTATCTGCTACATTTTACACGATGCTGACCCTTGTCTAATGCTTGTGAAATCTCCAAGAACTGGACAACTGTTTAAACTACAGTTTTGCTTGTTTACACTTTCAGTGCTTAAATAGAACATACAAGCAAGGTTCAAAAGTTGTTCTTAAAGTACCTAAGGAGAATTACTAGTCAGTAATTACTACTAGTAAGTAACAGGTAATTTAAAGTAAGAATCAAAACTGATACTTGACCCTTTAAAAACTGCCTGTTATGGGTGTCTTTAATTTTTAAAACAAGCAAATGCAAATTCCAAGGATGAGGCTAGAACCAAAATTTATCTTAAGAAGCATGATTCATCCACATTTAGGACATGACTTTTATAACAATATGATAACACAACCCTTACTTCACTGAAAGAAGATACTACCTAAACAGTGGAAAAAGAAACCATAAACAGGCAGTTTGAATGACTACATGGTCATGGTCAAACAGAAGTGACAAAGCCACTGTAAAAAATTCACTGTATTCCTCATAAGCAACTCCAGATTTTTAAGAAACTACTGCTACCTCAGACTGCTGGAAGGCAGACTTTGGCCTGTTGAGGGGCCTGGTTGACAAAGTCCTTTTGGAGAGAGTCCTGAAGAACAAAGGAGTCCAGGAAGGCTGGACATTCTTCAAGAAGGAAATTTTGAAGGTGTAGGAGCAGGCCACACCCATGTGCTGAAAGATGAGCTGGTGCAGAAGACTGGCTTGGCTGAACAGAGAGATTTGGCTGGCACTCAGGGTAAAAAGGAAAGTTTATGACCTTTGGAAGAAGGGGCAGGCAACTTTGGAGGACTACAAGGATGTTATGAGGTTTTTCAGGGAGAAAATTAGAGGAGCCCAAGTTCAAATAGAACTTAAACTGGTGTGCAGATTTTGGCTGGGATAAAGTTAATTTTCTTCATAGTACCTAGTATGGGTCTATGTCTTAGATTTGTGCTGAAAACAGTGTTAATAACACAGGGACGTTTTCATTAGTGCTGAGCTGTGCTTACACTGGGTCAGGGACTCTTCTGCTTCTCACATCACCCCACCAGTGAGTAGGCTGGGGATGCACAACGAGTTGAGAAGGGACACAGCTGGGATAGCTGACCCCAACTGACCAAAGGGATATTTCATACCATGATGTCATGCTCAGCATATAAAGCTGGGGGAAGAAAGAAGGGGGAGATGTTTGGAGTTATGGGGTTTTTCTTCCCAAGTAACTGTTACATGTGATGGTGCTCTGCTGTCCTGGAGATGGCTGAAAACCTGCCTGCCAATGGGAAATAGTGAATGAATTCCTGATTTTGCTTTGCTTGTGTGCATGGCTTTTGCTTTACCTATTAAACTGTCTTCATCTCAACCCCTAAGTTGCCTCACTTCTTCTCTTCTGATTCAAGATTATGGAGCGGATCATTTTGAATGTCATCATGTGGCACACACAGGACACCTCGGTGAGCAGGCACAGTCAACATGAGTTAATGAAAGGCAGGTCCTACCAGACTAAACTGATCTCCTTCTATGAGAAGATGACCGGCTTAGTGGACGAAGGAAAGGCTGTGCCTGTTGTCTACCTAGACTTTAGTAAAACTTTTGACACTGTATCTCCTGGAGAAACTGGCTGCTCATGGGTGGGATGGACATACACTTCACTGGGTAAAAAACTGGATGGATTCCCACGGCCAAAGAGTTGAGTGAGTGGAGTTAAATCGAGTTGGCAGCTGGTCACAAGTGGTGTTACCCAGGCCCAGTATTTGGGCCTGTTCTCTTTGATATCTTTATCAATGATCTGGACAAAGGGACTGAGTGCACCCTTAATAAATTTGCAGAAGACGCCAAGTTTGGTGGGTGTGTTGATCTTAAGGGTAGGGAGGCTCTACAGAGGGATCTGGACAGGCTGGGGCAATGGGCTGAGGACAATTGTATGAGGTTCAACAAGGCCAAGTACCAGGTCCTGCACTTGGGTCACAACAACCCCATACGATGCTATAGGCCTGGGGAAAAGTGGTTGAAAAGTTGCCTGGCAGAAAAGGACCTTGGGGTGCTGGTGAACAACCACCTAAACATGAGCTAGCAATGTGCCCAGATGGCCAACAAGGCAAACAGCATCCTGGCTTGTCTCAGAAACAGTGTGGCCAGTAGGAGGAGGGAAGTGATCATCCC
>NW_008611497.1:8350-12800 GCF_000691845.1 Merops nubicus | reverse complement strand
GCATTCATAAGCCCACAGCTTCAGTACTGTGTTCAGTTTTGGTCCCCTCACTACAAGGACATTGAGGTGCTGGAGCGTGTCCAAAGAAGGGCAGCAAAGCTGGCAAATGGTCTAGAGCACAAGTCAGGATGAGCAGCTGAGGGAACTGGCACTGTTCAGCCTGGAGAAGAGGAGGCTGAGGGGAGACCTGATTGCTCTCTACAACTGCCTGAAAGGAGCAGTAGTGAGGTGGGTGTTGACCTCTTTTCCCAAATAACAAGTGATAGGACAAGAGAAAATGGCTTCAAGTTGTGCCGGGGGATGTTTAGATTGAATATTAAGAAAAATTTATTCACAGAAAGGATTGTCAAGAACTGGAACAGGCTGCCCAGGGAAGCAGTAGAGTCATCATTCCCGAGGTACGTAAAAGACGTGTAGATGTGATGCTTAGAGGCATGGTTTAGTGGTGGACTTGGCAGTGCTGGGTTAATGGTTGGACTTGAGGATCTTAAAGGTCTTTTCCAACCTAAAAGATTCTAGGATTCTAAGAAAAGAAATGTACTCAGAAAAAAAACCATCTTTTTTTACCCGAATATCTCCTCAGAACCCGGCATCTCTTTTGTTAGATAACTGAGGTTTAAAAAAAAATAAAATTTGGTGCCATCAAGTGGAAATATTCTGTATTGCTGAGAAGAGCTGGCAACGTGGCAGTGCATGGATTTCATCACATGTTCCATCACTTTAAACTGCTGCAGTGGAAACGTTTTCCCCATTGTACACATTATATCCTGGTCTGAAATTGGGTAGAAATCCCACCTGTTCACACCTTTTAGGAACTAATAGCCTCCCTTCTTACACACAGTAAATGTCTCAGGATCACCTGAGCGTGAGGGAGGGAACCTCACTCTGAAAAGTCCCCTTGAAGCAATTCCAGAAGCCCCTTAGTGTTTCACCTCTGTTCTGGAAGAACCCTGCTTGCACACTGAAACTGGCAGAGTGTAACAATGGTTGGTGATGGGTAACACTCATCACTGTCTAAGCTGCTTCTTTGCTGAACGTAAATCAAATCTCTTGGCTTCATGTTAGGAAGGAGTTGCATGGGTTAAACACCAGCTCAACAGAAAAAACAGTCATGGGTTTCAGACCCGTGCCACTTAAAAATACACTTCTTGCCCTCTGGAGGCTTCTTTTTCAATATCAAGACAACTGGACAACCTAAATAACTCAAGACTTTGTGTCATTTTTACTGTGTTTTTCCATGGCTATCCCAAATGTTTTTAAATCAAACATTTAGATGTTTTTATTTTAAACCCCTTCATTTATAAACTGAAGTAATTTTATTTTGGCATGTTAATAATAGTTCAAAATAAAAGAAGAAGTGTCTTTTTTGCTGAACCAATATTTTCAGTTTAAACTGAATGATCAAAATCTTTGACATCTTTTATTAAATGAACTATTGGAAAAACCCTTCACTTTGACACTGCTAATGATTTTTCCCCCCAATTTTTAAATTGTTATTACAACAAAGTATTTTGTTTCTGTTATATTCTTGCCATCAATTATCACACATAAAGTATAATGTGTTTGGAATGGTTGAACTGGATGATCTTAAGGGTCTTTTCCAACTTAAATGATTCTATGATTGTATGATCAACTATTGCATTTTCTTTTAGGAAAACAAAATTGATAGACTGTATTATTTTAATTAAACTTAGAAGATACTCTCTCTGCATATACACACACAAATGCACACATACACCCAGTATACACACACAGGTATGTATTTATCAAAAAATTCTCTCTGTGGTTTGGCATCTGTAACAAAGTACTCTCCTGAAGCATTATAATATTCAGTCAGATTTAGACCAAAACCTATATTATACTCTGCTCTGAAAAGCAGCTGGAAAGGTATAACAAACTCTAGCACATTGCTACTACGTCTGTAGCCCCTCAGGCACATAGTGAAAGGGTTTGACTTGTGAATAAAGTATCCCTGATGCTTTTGTAAACCATAAGGTTTTGACTCCTGCTTTTTCATTCCCAGCCACTCTTACGGATGCTTTAAATGTATAAAACACTCTGCATGACACCAGGAAACCAGAGCATAGTTCTAGATCACCAAATGCTGAATGCGCTCCTGGCACGTTCCCATGCTGCCTGCCACCTCCTGCTCTGTCTCCTGGCACAGGGCTCTGGGAAGAGGGATGCTCTGAAGCCCTGTCCCAGTACTGTATCAGAAAAGGAAACCCCTTAGACAAAGGTTATGCTCAGAGGGACTGTTTATACACATTTGAAGGGTTTTAGAAGCTTGCTACATTGCAAAGTGGTTAGAAGGATACAAACATAACTGAGAATTTGGCCCCTTGGATCTCAAGGGAATTGTATGACTGTACTTGAAATACTCATTTGTTTAAGCATTTTCAAGTGTTGTATCTGGAGGAGAGACTGTGAGACACCAGAACAGATTGTCCAGGGAGGCTGTGGATGCTCCATCACTGGGGTTGTTCAAAAACAGTTTGGATGTGGCCTTGCACAACCTGGTCTAGTGGGATGTCTCCCTGCCCGTGGTAGGGGAGGTTAAAACTAAACAATCTTTAAGGTCCCTTCCAACCCAAACTATTCTGATTCTATGAGTCTATGACTAACTGTAATACATATGTGAGCATTTTAGGAAAAAAAGCAGATAACGTGGCCAAATGCTTCAAGGATCTCACATGAAGTCTATTTAACTATGTACTTATTACATATTTTTGCTTTCAGTGTCCTACCTCTTGAGGTCTCCAGGGATCTGATATATTGCTGTGAGGAAAGCATGTAGCTGTTCTTTATACATATGGAAAGTAACATGTAAATTACAAGAGCTCACATCAGAAGAACAGTGTGCTCTTATTGAAAGGAATGGGGAGTTTATATAATCCTTTGGAAAAGTGGTTCAGTTTTTAATGGTTCTATAATCACTTTGAATAATATGAGAATTTTTCTTGGTTTGTTATAGGCCACTAACAAATGGGGTTGCATCCTGTGCCCTGATTTTGATTGTTTATTAGAATCTCTTTTAGTAGCAAAACCAATTTCTTTCAAGACAGTTAATACATGCTGCTGTTCTCCATCTTGATGTCTCTCACAGGTGGACCCTTCCTTTTATTTTGCTGAATAATGTCAGAGCTAGTGAATAGTGTTGAATTCTGTGTCAATGTTAAAGAAATACCCTGATCACTAAAAACTGCTGAGGTGGCTCAAGATTTTATAACTGTATTAACAATATTTAATTTGTGAACCCAAAGGCAGCATTATTTGATTCAGTCTGATGCCCTTCTTTTCAATAATAAAATTATAAACATTTAAATTTTGTTATTAAAGAGAACCAGCCTGTTTAAACCATTGCTATTATCTCAGGTTTAGGGCTGGCATTTCTGCTTTTGTGTTCTTTCTGTTTAAGAATTGAAATCAAGGTAATGGTTTAGTGGTAGACTTATGTTGCTATGGAACTATTCATTAACTTATGATATGAGATGCACAGAGCAGTGACACAGAGATTTGATTTCATAAACACAATATGAAGCTTTTAATCCTTTCACTCTTACTGAGCAATTTATGTGGCACACTAGTTCTCAGTACATTTTTTATTCTCCAGATGTGTGCACTGGATGCATTTAAATGCTTTCCTGAAGATGAAGACATAGAGTACAAGTATGCATACATGCATTTGTATGTGCATGTGTATGTGCATTTAAATGTATTCAGATATGCATATGTGGTGGGTCTGTATTTTTTACTAGAGTGTTTGTAAACATACCACATTTAAAATCTAAATATTGCAAATCACATAGGAAGATAATGTGCCTTTTTAATGGCATGGTGTTTTATAGGGTATTTATTGGGAACAAAAGTATTTTTTAAGGAGTAGCACAAAAGAAGCATTTCAAGTGTCTGGCACCTAGGCAGATTACTGGGCAGGTGGATCGACTGCAAGGGAAAAAGAACCAGGTCATAAAATTCACATAGCAAAATAGGAGGATTAAAATTATGGGGAAGTATATTTTTTATTCTAGGTCCTGTTCGTGCCTCTCATATTTCCTTAGTGGAGAGACGTTTCTCATCTGCACTGCACTCTTCCAGAGATACTGGACACCAGTCTTGAGACAACGGAGTTTCAGTGAAAAGGAAGCACTGCCCAAACCAGCAAATACAGTTGGGGATCTCTCTGTACACAGGAAAAGGACACACAGAAAAGAAATTATGAGGTGCAGTTTGTGTAGACATGCGAAGAAGCAGAGGATCGACTCCAAAAATCTAAACATGTTTCAAGTAATTATTCTGATGTATCAAGACGAGCAAGCAGGGAATCACACCAGATCAGGACGAAGACCAAAGCTTGTTGTCGAAAAGTAGTAGGCAGGGGACACACTGGCCAATGGTATCAGAGGAGGAAGATATTGAAAGAGACTGTAGTAGTAAGCCAGTGAAATAT
>NW_008611497.1:0-8319 GCF_000691845.1 Merops nubicus | reverse complement strand
GGCTCGTTCCCTGAGAGTTTGCCCTAAACTAAACCCCAACCTGGGAAAAAAATAAAACCACCTGCTTGAGTCAGAAAATCTTCTATTCCAAGTGGCTGAAACTGAAAGAGAAGAAGCTTGATGACTGGAACAAACCAACAAAATTAAAATTAAAACCAAGAGGTAAAAGGTAGATGGCAATACAGCATGGTTCTACCTGTGTGATTGGAGAAGGATGGAGAGTACTCTGGTTAACGTGGTGACACCAATAGCAGGCAAAGGCTTCGGATGGCCTTCATGCTGCTGACCTGAAAACGCCATTCTTGAACAAGCCAAGGATGGAGAAATAGCTTCCTGAAGATCACCTTCCAGTCCAGTAGATACATAGCACTCAAATCTCCATCCACGAGCTGTTTCTAAAAAAAGCACTGACTCTAGAGAAGGCAATTTTGGTCATGCTGGATGCAGGCAGTTCTGTTGTCTGCCTGTCTGGGTAAGGCTTTGGTTTTATAGATAAAACAACAGAAAGAGGGCAAGCAAGTTTGCTGATTCCCTGCACTCAGAACAGGGGACCCAGCTGCAATACATCTTCTCATGCAGGGCAATGACACACCAGGCATCTTTGACACTTTTGTGAGGGCAGTGGTGCTGAGGAAAGGTGAGGCTGCAATGTTCTGTCTAGGTGTAGAAAGTGCAGGGCTACCAGAGTTGCCACTGGCAGACCAAATGAGACACTGACAGGCTGGTAGCTGGGCAAAATGCAGGCATCTTTCTATGTCTGATCTTACAAAGGGACAAGGGTGGACTTGGAGGCAGCTTCAAGCAATATTCCACTCTTCTGAAGGACTTTCTGAATTCCTGGTTTCATGTTGTGGATTCAGAGAAGTTCTAGATAGCTCCTCTGACTGTCTCAGAAGTGATGTAGAAATTACTATGGCACACATGAATGTATTTTCATCCAGTCATAGAAGAAGCATGTGGCTCTGTTGCCGTGTGCCTCGAAAAGTAATATGGCTCATGCTTAAATGTGCTCAAAACCCTTAAAGATTTTGAGCTGGCAGAGAACAGTGAAGTAGTTATAATGATGCTAGAGTGGAGTTTTGTCCTCCATAATACTATCATGAAGGTGATTCCAGCAAAAGTATTGCAGTTAAGCTCTGCCCATGACAGAGGGGTTAAAACTCTCTGCACTTCCTTTACTTATTTGGTTCCTTTCATAAATGGGAGGGAAAGGTAGGAATGAGGATGATACTTTATTACTTTTAGGCCTATCAGATCTTCTTCCTCATAGTAGTTTGGTTTTACTGGACTATACAGAGTTACCGGCGCTCTTAGGGACCTCACAGAAAAGAAAAACAGCAAAAGTCCTGCTTCTTAAAGAAGCACCAATAATAGAACCATTAATTGTGAAATGGCAAATAACATACTAACATCCTGCATAGCAAGGCTGTTTTTGCATTCTTCCTTCACAATGCCAGAGCTGAGGATCAAAAAGATGTAACTTGACATTTACCTTCCCAGCAGACAGGTTTCAGGTGCTGGAGGTGACATTTTGACCAGAAGAAAATTGTCATCAGAGGTTTGGTGTCCCTGCTAAAGATATAAGTAGCTGCTTGCACAGAAGTTGGTAAAACTTGGGAAAAGAGTTTTAGTCAGATGTGGATATTTGTGCTTGCTATTTACCTCTGCATGAATAAATTGCATGTCACATTTAGAGAATCAGTTTTGACTTTAAACAACCAAAGACAACCATAAATAAATTTCCTTGTATAGGCCAAAATGCAATTGCACTTCTTGTGCTATAGGGAAGCTGCAACTCCAAAACTGAGGGGAAGTGTCCAAGTAACCTCTTCCTTTGATGAGATGTAGGTAATCTCAATTACATGTAATGGGGAATCTCAGTAGGTTCTATTTTAAACTGCTTTTGGTCTCAAAGAACTTTGATCAGAAAACAGGAAAATCTGATGGCAACTGGATCCTCATCTTCATTTTCCAATAACATTATAAGGTAGCTAAAATAAACCCAGCCATTTATATATGATACAACCACACATTTTGGTGGGCTCTCATGATAAAACCATACCCAGTGAGATCCATTTATTACACAGGGACATATCACACAAAATAATTTGCACATTTATTTATATAGCTTTGAGGTCAATACTAGCTTCACAACACACAGGCTGATGACTGAAATGTTCTGGTTTTTTTTCTACATGCATAATCAAACATAAACTTTTTCTGCACCTTGGTGTTTTTCTTACTAGACAAAGGAAACAATGGAAGCATGGTAATTTATTAAATGCCTCTTTTCATCCATTTGCATCCTTGTTTATTCTTTTTCAGTGCACCACAGAAATTACAGATGCAAAAGACTCATTAGATGGTGTCCTGATTCTCATAGCCTCTGGTGATGTAAGAATTTCCCTTCTGATTTAACCATAGGCCAGTTCACAGCTGAACTGCTGAAAAACAGATCTAAAGAGCAATTTCCGTGTTTCAGGATGCACACAATTCTGGTCAAAGCAGACATGCTTTAAAAAAAAAAGAAAAGATATTTTGACTAATCTTTTCCAAAGGAATCCTAGAATTGCCTTACTATGACACCCAAAAATCATGTCATTTGAAAGCAGGCTGGCCCTTGGATGTATTGTCGCCCTGATTACATGCAGGCAGGACCACACTGGGGACCTAGCTAGGACAGCTGGTTGTTATTCTTGGGTAAAATTTTGGTTACAAAATCTTGGTTACACCCTGTGCTTCAGGACCTGCTCCAACATGTACTTCTCAATGGAAACTGAGCCGCAGCATATTGAGGCAATAGTCTAACATGCATTATTTTTACATCATCAATTGTGCCTTAAGCAAACACCTTCCTTCCTCCTCCTATAACTGTCCCACTTTGTTCCTGTGCCTGCACGCACCTTCAGTTTTTTGGGTACAACTCTGCTGAGTTGTACTGGAGAACAAAGAAAAGCAACCTCATTAAAAACAAAACAAAACAAAACAAAACAAAACAAAACAAAACAACACAACACAACAGCTGTTGTTTCTTTAGCCAGCTCAGTTCTGTTTTACTACATGGCTACAGAGGTTGCTGTGCCAGCCAAGAATCTGTCCCTATACATGTTACATCCTACTATTTTCATGGTTTTGTTGAAATAATTTTTAAATATCTGTTTTTAAAGGCAGAGAAAGAATTAAGAACTCTTGCAAAAAAAATTAGTCAAGAAATCCTGAACTTCTCTTCTGACACTGATGTGAACATGAACTGTGGCCTGAACCACAATTTTTGTGCCATTTTTCCCAGCTTTAAAATGTGAACAATCCACATTCTCCTACTGCCAAATTGGTAATGACACTAGCAGTATAGAAATGGAAAGTGCTAAATAAAGGCAAAAGGCTGTTGGGTTCTGTTGTGGTTCTTTTTGAAGGTCAGCACTTTCTGACAGAGGCAAACTGTGGCTGGAAGAGCTAAAGCAGGGACAACTTTTTTTTTTTGCTGAAGGAGCCTCAGAAGCACTTTTAATGCGGCTATGACATAATTGCTTTAATGGACTCTTTAAACACTAAACCCTAATTCTCTGAAAAGAAGGCCCCAGTTTTGATTTTATTCACACTATGGATCCATACTTAGCGGTAGATTGCTATTGACTTGAAAGCCCCACTAGTGTGAGCATTGGTAAGTCTAATTAATAGGCTCAATGAAGATTCTTATGGAAGTATATTCCAGACATTATTTTAGCTGAGCTGCTGTGGTTTCTTGCAATGAACCTGGTACTTATCTTCTAATGAGTCAATTCACTAATTGGATATCACAGGCTGTAATTTTCTGTGTTTAGGTTTATTTATATAGCAATTTTAAGATACTTACAAGGCGTCTTAGGAATTATGAGAATGACTTAAAAGGGCATCTCAGTTTAATGCAGCAGTCTAAGTATGCACTGCAAATGCAAAAGTACCAAGTTTTATAGTGAACGTGGACATATATGATGCTACTGTGAATTCCAGCGTGTACAAACGTGTAGAGATATACTCTATGTCTTAGGTGTTACTAAAAGAAGAAGGCCTTTCTTCTGCTAAAAGTAGAAGCCGTGAGAGATGGCAGTTTCCCCTACTGGGTAATAGGAATGTAAATATATTCTCTACATGATTGCAGGGAACACAACACTCTGATGTCGAGTACTCTGCTGTGAGGTCAGTATTCACAGTGGCACTCAACAGCCACTGCAGGTAGTGGCTTTTGAATAAAAGGTCATGTTTTTCAATAGCCTCATTCTGACTGAAAGTCTGAAAGCTTCTTGGAACTTCTTGATCTCTGCAGTATAAAATCTGAATTAAATGAGAAACAGAGTTTGACAGGTAGATACACAGTCTGCAAAAATGTCTTCAGGATGCCAATTCCCCTGTTCATTTCAGACCTAGGGAGAAACCCTAGCCCAGCAGAAGTTGGTGTGAATTTTTCATTGACTTCAACAGAGTCGAGATCTATTGTTGATATTCTAAGAATAAAATCTATGAAGTCCACCTCTCTCTCTAGGTGCTCTGGGAGTTTTTTGTCACCGTAAGGGAAGTCAGCACTCCTCCCACAGTGCTGAGTAAAAAGTGTCCCAGCCGTGTTAAGAACTAGACTATCCCCTAATTAGGGATTGTCAGACAGATGGAAGCACAGTCCACCCAAAGCAGGAGTTATTTATTACAGAAAACAGCTCCAATTCCATATTAGCATGTTTTATAAAACCCAAATTGCAGGTTTCTTTTATGCTTTTTAATCAATTCTACCTTCCCTACCTGGAGCACAATATAGTGCAGATGGGATTCGTCTTACCTGGCTTTACACTGTCACAGTGTGAGTCCATGCTGGTTACTTAGGCTGCCTTCTTTATAGAGCACAATAGGCACTTCTGCAGTGCAGTTCACCTGTCTGTTTTAGATGCAGGGAGAGACTTAAATGGTGGTGATAAAATTCTTAGTCTCCCTTCAGAGAGGTGGCAAATCTGTAGCAGAAATCAACTCTCTGACAGGCTTTTTGGCAAAGTATGTCATTCATGTCCTTACTTGTTCTGCTCCTCCTGCTGGCACTTGAAGTTCTGCTGTCAGAGTCACCAACTGTATCACTGTGAACAGAGACGAATGGATCACTGGTTTGCTGATTATTTTGGCCAGCCTGGAACCTCATTTCCCTAGAAAAACATTCTAAAATGATCAGTAAACTAGAATATACAAACTCAAATAATTTCAAATTATACAAAAAAATACTTTGACCCCAAGTGAAGTGGTGCATATAAATTTTTAGCTATAAGTGAAACCCCTTTAAAATATACATGAAGGAATTTCAGAAGTGCTTTCAAACAGAAATGTTTTGCAAGTTAAATGCATTGGTGTTAAAAAAGAATTTTAGCTGATTTTAAAAGTTCAGTTCTGTGCTTGCAGTGCTGAAAGGAGCTTCAGTCTTGCATATATCAAAGCAACGCTCTCAAATTAGAAATCAGCCTACGCTTCTCATCTTCAAGAGCCAATCCAGTAGGTGTCTAGATGACATCATGTCCCCCACAAAGGACAGGAGAGCTTGTGAAGTTTTTCATCACCATCACAGTAGTTAGGGCATTCAATGGTGACTCAGATATAAGATCTTTCCATTATAAAGTAGTCATTTATACATAGTATCTCTCGGTGTAAAAAGCTGAAAGAAGCCCACCTTCAAAACCCAAATTTTCTAGCACTTCTGTTAGAAAATAATAAGAACACGCACACCCCCCTTTAAGTAGATTTGGTAAGGTCTACTTACTGCAATAGATTTATCATGGCTTGGTTTGCAACTCAGTCAACAAACAAAATACTAAGCTCCTAAATACTGAAAGCTCCTAAAATACTTCCGTTAATTTAATCAAAGGCAGACTATGTAGGAATATAATGATGGATTCAGCCATGTACTTTCTGCTAGTTTACAATAGGAAGTAATCAATATGATGAAATGACACAAAATGATGAGGGACCATCAGTATTGTGTCTTTTTCAATGTCACAGTTGTATTAAATTCTATAGCCACCAATTAGTTACATGCTTTTTCAAGAAGAATGGTCATATTTAAGTTGAATTTTGTGAATGAGTGAAGATAAGAACCATCAGCTTTGCACAGACCAAGAATTCCATTCTTGCCAAAGGCCATATTTGCATTTAATTGTAAAATGAAAAAAAAAAAAAAAAAAAGACAACTCTGAAAAATCAGTTCTTCTGAGTCGTTTAGAATCATTGAGTGCATGGACACATCAGGCACAACTTCTAGGAGGTTCTGGTCCATGATCTTCCCAGGCACAGAGGGGAGGCTGACAGCTTAGTTGTTCTCAGGGTCCTCTTTTATAGAAGGGGTGCAATACCAAGGGGTGCAATACTTCCTTTTTTTCAATCACCAGACTCTTCACCTGGCTGCCATGACTTTCCAAATATTGTGGGGAATGGCTTGGCAAGTACCTCAGCCAGTTTCCTCTGGACTCTGGGATGCATCTCATCAGGTGCCATATGATGTTATATGTAGGAGCTGGTTTTGGAGCCTTAGCTTCCTGCCCAAGCTGATCTCTTGGTGGTTGAGAGGTATTGTTTCCTCCTCTGACCCCAAGGAAGGGGGTAGTTGCAATCCATGCTATGTTCATAGCCTATATCTGGGCAACCTGTCTTCTGATCTAGAAAAATTGTTGTTATAGCTTTTTCATTTACTTCTATTTGGTTGGAAACCAAGAGCAGTTACCATCCTTGTTCTCATAGCAGAAGGGTTCCTATGTCCAGTACTCTTCAAGTCCTCCTAGCCAGCTTTCCCCTGCCACTTCTTACGGACCCAGCCTCTACCTGCCGTAATGGACACTTTCCCAAGAGAAGCAAAAGGATGGACGGGAGCTTCTGCAAGGCTGGACGTGCTGCAGACCTCATACCTCAAAGAGGTGGACAAAAGAAGGGTCCAGGAGTTAGCTGGAGGAGATAACTTTCTTCTCCAGCAAGGAAAGGAAAGGTAGGAGGATCCTGCAGGAAGATGATGCAGATTGTGGAAGGTTCTGGAGATTTAGGTCAGGCAGGGACGAGTGGGAGTTAGTGAGTGGGAAGACTTTGTACTTGTACAGTATCCCTAAACCCCACTGATTCTGTCCATTCTGTTGAGGTCTTAAACCCCCCAGATCCCTGCTGATCCATTCCAGGTCTCACA
Organism: Merops nubicus; assembly: GCF_000691845.1. NCBI lineage: Eukaryota > Metazoa > Chordata > Aves > Coraciiformes > Meropidae > Merops > Merops nubicus. Next base: position 1,145 of record NW_008611497.1, on the reverse strand, counting down.
CCCTAATGTTCACCTCCTAGTCTCTCAAATGATACAACTCAGATTTTCCCCTTTATTAGTCCTTACCTCCTTTCATTTCCAAAATCTCTGCTGAGCCATTCTGTGCCTCATTCCCTTACACTCACCTGCCCGTATAATTTGTATTACAGTAGCAAACCTGAAGTGCAGGTCAAGCCTTGATGCTGTTTTCCAGCTCTCCTGTCCTACCCTGGTGAGTTAGGAAAATACGTGGATCTAAACCAGGGGACTGAAGTCACACATTATCATTGTTAGTCGAATGCAACCCCTGGAAGCAGGAGGAGGAGAGGGAAAAGTTCAGGGTCATATCATGAACAAAGGGTGGATTTTAAAGAAAACTAAGAAAACTACAAGGAGAAAATAATCTATGAAGAGGTACCTCTAAAGCCACATAGTGGCAGCACTGTGAAAATTTAACTCACTCTTAAGAAGAGGTCAAGTAATATTGGCTAGTACAGCTGGAGCAGGCTGCACTGCAGCTCCAGCTTCTCCCTCACCACGGCGAGACCTTGCTGTGGCAAAGGACTCTCTAGTCCTTGTGGCGTCTACTGAGTGCAGTCACAATGTCTCAAGTTCTCACACTCTGCAGCAATGTCCTCACACCAGCTACTGGGGGCTGCTAAGAGCAACTCTGTGCCCCCCTTGGAGCCTCACCAACGTGTATTTCCCAAAGTGTGTGGCATGCCTTTCTCTGACAGGAAAGCTCTTCTTCACCCACAAATCCAGTGCATGACTCTAGTTTTGCTTTGGTTTCTTACATATCATAATTTTCATAGTTTATAGCTACAACCTCCCATTATTATTTGGGATAAACCAACTTAGCAGTTGAGGCTCATTATAAAGCACCTAATTCAAAGACCGAGTTCCAGCTGAAAATTAGCAACAGCACACGTAACAAATGATGCATCTTTTCTGCCTTTCAGACAAAATAACCTTCACTGTCTCCCATTAACCATGTTGAAGACGCTTGAAAAGAACAACGTGGCTGGGGGTGAGGCCAGGTCTCTACTCTCCATGAGTTTGAGCCGAGGTGTAGCAGGGAAAGGGTTTGCGGGGAAGGCGGCGGGAAGGGCATGGCCGTCCGGGCCCGGGGCGTCCCGTGCTCGACCTCCCATGGGCGCGGCGCC
>NW_008611496.1:12139-21732 GCF_000691845.1 Merops nubicus | reverse complement strand
CCCACACCACCCAGGGGACCGTGGGTGCCCATCTCCAGGGCCTGAGCTCCCCTTGGAGCTTCAGCTCACCAACCTGCATGGCTGCAAGGACTGTGTTTGGGGCACGGGCCAGGGTGGAAGCTGCCTGGCTTTTCCTCAGCCTCACCGTACAGGCAGGAGGAGTCTGGTTGTGGTTTTTAACATCCACCTATTTTGTACCCGCACTCTTTGCACATTGCTTGGCACCTCTGGGGAGGCTGAGGAAGGACCCAAAGCCCCACGCCATGATGTGCCATTGGTTTTGTGCTCTGGCTGCAGAGCTTCCAGCCTGGCCACTCCTTCTCCTCCCCAGGGCTCAGGCACAAAGTGGGAGCAGTGGGGCTCCCGTGGGCAATGGCCAAACAGCAAAGCCTGGCCCAGGAGGAGGTTACTCTGCTGCCTGCACAGGCTGGCATGAAATGGAGCAGCTCTGGGGTGCAGGGACTGGGCAGCAGGAGCAGGAGGAGGCTGTGACAGCTGTGCCCACACTTGCAAAGGTGTGCTGGCCTGCTCCTTAACCCCTACCCACACCAGGCACAAAAAGAGTCTGAAACCCTTTGGTATTTAAAGTACCTCTATTACAAACATCTCAATCAGTATACCTCAAAAAACACCTCTTCCACCCTGGACCCCTGCGTTGTCTTTAGGATATCACTGGCTTTTGTGTTGCTAGAAGAATAAAACAATGCTCCTGATCCAACACAGGAGCATGTGGCTGCAGACTGTTGGAAATATCAGCTCAAAGCTGCACAATCTGTTCTGCTTCTCGGTGGGATGCTGGCTTTGAAACAGAGCAGGGCTGATGCACACAGGATGTACCAGTAACCTAACTGATGGGGTGCTGTGCTAATTGCATTAGTCATTTACACAACGGATTGACAACTCCTCAGTGCTTAGCCTGGCCGGTGAGGATGCACCCCAAATCCACAGTGTGTGTCTATGTGCAACCTGTTGTGGGCTCTGAAAAGGGCTGGGTGGACTCCACAAAGCAGCCAGGATGTCCCTGATGCTAAGCTGAGAAGTGGAAAGAAATGGGATTGAGGAACAATGGCTCAGATGGGAGCCCTCTGGGGCTGCAAAGCTGCTGCATGTGGCACGGCCACAAGCAGGCACCAGGACATCTCTGCTCTGCAGGCAGCATCCCTGGCAGGGAGCAGGACAGTGGTCCTGCAGGACACACACTGGGAGCAGGGCAGAGAGGAGCATCACATCCCACAGCAGCTCCATAGAACTGCTAAACTCCCCAAAAACCTCCTCACCTGCTGCTCAGGACCAAAGCCTGAGGTGTGAGCCCGGCTTGGAAAGCCATCATTGCTTCCAAGTAGCATGTCTGAGGCTTCAGAGTTGTGAACAGGTAATAGAATTGCAGCAACAAATAATAAAAAGAGGAATGAAATGGAAGGCAGCCAGTGGAAAAGAGATCCATTTGTTATCCTGGCCTGAAGGGTAATAGGTAAACAAGGCGTTGGGGTCCGGGCTGGCGCCGAGCTCGCCGGCACAGGAATAATAAACAGCACAATTATAACTCCTGTGCTCCCAGCTTCCAAAGAGAGGGGGAAATATGAAAAAATCGATAGTGTTAATTTAACTAGTTACAGACACGTTTGTGGGGCTGTGGGGGAGGCAGGATGGTTATAGAATCAGAATTGTTTTGGTTGGAAAAGACCTTCAAGAACGTCAAGTCCAATGCTAACCCATCCCTGCCAGGTCACCACTAAACCGTGTCCCTCACACCACATCTCCACAACTTTTAAATCCTTCCAGGGCTGGGGACTCCACCACTACTCTGGGCAGCCTGGGACAGGCCTGGACAACCTCCAAGAGAAATAAATTTTTCCTCAGGTCCAACCTCAACTTCCCCTGGTACAACTTGAGTTTTTTGCCTCTTGTTCTACCACTTGTTCCTTGGGAGCAGAGCCTGACCCCCCCCTGGCTCCAGGCTCCTGTCAGGAGCTGTGCAGAGCCAGAAGGTCTCCCCTGAGCCTCCTTTGCTCCAGGCTCAATGACCCCAAGATGCAGAAACTCTCTGGCCTCGCTGCACCTGCTCTGGGGAGGGCTCAGAGGGGAGCTGTGTGGGTGAGTGAGGTGCTCACCGTGCCCCTGGGCTGTGCCAAGCTGGAGGCAGAGCTGGCAGAGGCAGGGGTGGGGGTGAGAAGAGACCCCAGCCAGGTCAGACGGCTGCTCCCCGGGGAGTGCTCTGCCTCCCACTGCTCTGACATCCCCTTTGCCGTGCACTCATAATCCAGGGACTAAAGCTGCCTCCTTGGGTAGTAATTTGGGTTTTTTTCCATATTAATGGCATAAAAGCAACAGTCTGAAACCGCAAACAGCTCTTAAACAAAAATCTCTATTCCCTCGTGGCAAAGAGACGGAACAAAACAGATAAGGAATGAACAAACAACCCATTTGGAAAATAATCCCTCGGTGACTCGGGGACGGGCGGAGTTTGGGCTCTGCCCCACTGTGAGGCAGGGGGGGGAAAATCACTCTAATCTGGTCTTTAGTGAGCTGGCTCCACCGCTGAGCCTCCTGGCTAGACTGGGAGGTGTGACTGGAATAGATCAGCTCCAATCCCATCCATTTATTAACACTGCCCAGCATTTCACTGAGCAGAAGAACAGCAGCTCTGAATGTACTTTCGGCTCAATGGGGGAAGCAGCAAGGAGGAGGGGGTTCTGGTGTGGGGGAAGGATCCCTCCTCTGCCCCCCACCACAGCACCCAGGAGGGGTTGTGCAGGAGAAGCATCACCAGAGGAGTGATGTGATTTAAATCCTTGCAATAAACTAGCAGCAGCAATGATGTGGAGCACACCTCCCCTCCTCACTGCCCTGAAGCAGGAATCCTGCTTGTCCAACAGGTCAGCCAAGCACCCCGACCACCACAGGGGTAATTAGTGGTTATTAAGCCTCCTCAGTGCAGAAGAAGCTGTCCCCAGAGCTCCTAACTCATGACGTCTCGAGCAAAGCTTTGGAGATGATGTGGTGCTCCCAAACTGCTGGGCTGTAGCTTCATGGCCATTGATGGATGGGGAGAAGGTCCCTGGCAGCAGCTCGAAGGGATGAGAGCAGGGAGAGGCTCTGGGCAACACAAGGAGCTGTTCCCCCAGTGCTGCTGTACACATGGAACACATCCAGTGCACACCAGTATGAACCATTCTGGCTGCTGCCCATCCTTAGTGTGGGTCACAGCAGCCAGCATTTGCTTCCTCCATCCTGCCCCTGGGTGCTACCATCTGCTCAGCTGATGCCACCAACGCTCCTGGGAGCTGTCTGCCCCCCTCAGGTAAAATGTGGGCTCAAGGCAAAACCCCAAATCTGAAGCAGCATTGACTAGACCCTCAGGCTGGTCTCAGGTCTGGGACCTCCAAAGCTGTGCAGCTCTCCCACGGCCAGCCTGGTGTGCTGCTGTCAGACACCACCCTTACTCTAAAGGTACATGTGCCACACCCCAACTCTTGACCTGGCCAGACACAGTAAAGCTGCTGGTGCTGCAGCAGCTCCATCCCAGCCGAGCTGTGGCCAGGAGGAGCTCACAGCCAAGAAGAGGAGAGGCTCAAATCAGTGCTGGGGACTGTTGGGTGGCAAAGGGACCATCCCAACCCCGAGGGGATGGAAACCCCTCTGTAACTGCTGGGTGTTGTCCAGGCCAGGGCGTGTGAGACGTCTTCTCCCAGCACAAAGGCCTCCTCCTGACTCCACGCTGGCACGCCTGGTGGATTGAGAAGATCCTATTTATCCAAGACACTGAAGATGTGGCGACATGGGAAGCAGGCACCATTCAAAGCACTGTCACATCTACATAGCTAAAGGATCCCAGCAGTTATAAATCCCTCTAAAATACTCAGGCCCTTGTTCTGATAGCAGGTTCTTGCTCCTACTTTGCAGAAACAGGCTTTTAATCCCTGGTATTAGGCAGCTTCCTGCTATGTTTCAAATGCACCAAATTAAGGGCTTCTCTAACAGCTGGTGTCTCAATGCTCAGAGAAGATCTTGAATATCTATGAAAATCAGAGGCAAATTACATCTTTTAGTTAATAATTTCTTCTCCATTAACCTCCTTCTCTCCCCTCGTTAGGAGATGATGTAATGGTGCTTCCACAGCACAACCCTCGACACAGCGGGCAGCCTGGCCCGGGGGGAGAGGGGCCTTCCCATCAATGCCTGGAGCTTCTGGAGCCCACAGGCTGCAGCCAGAGGGGAAAAGGTGGCCATGCTGACCTTCCAAGGCTGCTGGAAGCATTTCTGGAGCAGGACGTGCTGCCTCCTGCCAGGCTCTGGGCTCTGCCCAGCCAGCACATCGCACGCGACGTCTGCTCTCGGTTCAGACCTGCTGTCTCCTGCCCCTCGCAGCTCTCAGAGCCAGGATTAGTCCCACAGCCCATGCTGGGCAGTGAAAACCCCCATGTGATGGCGAGGTCGTGCAGAGGGCCAGGCTCTGGCTGCAAAGATCCCGCTGGGAAAGCTCCCTGTGGCTGTATGTGCCCTGGACACCACCCCCCGAGCATGGCAGGAGCAGTGCCAGCCATGGGAAGGACAGATAACTAACAGCCCTTTATTTTTTTAACCTGAAAACCCATCAGCCAGAGCCCCAGGGAGGGCACTTCGGGCTCTGAGCCCTGGAAGGTGCAATCCCCACACTGCTGGTGTTTTATCCCAAGAGCAAAGAGGCCCAGGGCAGCCCTGAGCTGGTCCAGCCTGGCACTGCCCAAACCCAGGGAGTGTCCCCATGGTGCCCTCAGATGGCACACCTTGGAGAGGCCACCTCTCCTTGGACAAACCAGACTTACTGACAACCTTCTGTACTTTCCAGCTGGAATTTAACCCAGAAGAAGGGTTTGCTTCCCAGCAGCCACAAGCAGCCCTGAGCCCCCAGGGCTGAGGCAGGGGAAGGATGACTTTCCAACCCTCCTGCTCTGCAGCACACACAACGGGCAGGCTGTGGACAAGCTGGGGAGGAAATTAAAACCTCTGCAAAAGGAGTTTTGGACCGATGGCACAAACTAGGGCTAGACCCTGTTCAAGTCTCACACCTCCAAGCAATGTGTCTGGGGAGGTTTTGAAGCCCCCAGACCTGCTCGACCCACCAGCTCATGGAAAACTTCAGCTCTGCAGCCCTGGCTTTGCTTTTGGACCCACTGACACTTGTAAAGTGGGAGGGGTAGAAAGCAAAGAGGAGCCCACTGGGAAAATTGCCTTTGTGTACTGTCAGTTCTCACTTGCAGCAAAGGCTGTGGCTCTGCTGGCTCCAAACGCTCTGCTGGCTGCAGCTTTCTGAGCACCTTTGTGCTGGTGGAGCTCATGATTCACCGGCCATCAAGAGACCAAAAGGCCAGAGTTCAGGATGAATTCAGAGCCAGGAAGGTTTTGCACTCAGCTGGGGAAAAGCAACCCAAAAAACACCATTGCCAGCAGTGCTGACACCCACAAGGGCAGCTAACATCAGAGGCAGCAGTCAGGGCTCAGTGCCCCAACAGGACCGAGACCCTCCATGCACAGGCAGATGCTGGGCAAGGAAGAGTCATGTCTGGGTGGGATGGGGGCTGGGTCCTCTCCTGACCATGCTGCTTTGAACCTCCTCCACCCACCTTGGTTCACACCCGCTCCAAGTGTGGCTGCACTCAGGGACACGAAGCAAACTAAAGGAATGAACTCACTTTCCAGCCTGGAATTCAGCAGCTACCACACGCTCTGCCCTGAGAGCACCCCAAGGGGGAGATGGGGGCAGCTCAGCCCCTGCTCCCCCACCCGTGCCTGCCCCTCAGCGAGCAGCCTGCACCCCAGCACACCCAGGAACACAGGCACCTCCTGCTGTCTGCTGCTTGCACGCTGCTGGGGTGCTCACCTTCACCTCTTGTCACTTATTTCTTACCACACCATAGTCACAGCTCCTCCCACCATCCTAACAGGGGACACCAAATAGACCCAGCTTGCATGGGCTGAAAACACACCAAGGGAAACAACCCTTCATGATCCAGCCCATTAAACAGTGGAACTCATTGTCACAGGATACCGTGGAGAAGAAAGGCATCAATGTTCAGAAAGATAAAAGGCAACACCACCAAGAAAAGCTCATCAAAGGCAATTAAACACTCATCTGACAAGACACACACTGGCCCAGGAGGGTCCTGTGCTGCTGCCTGTGGGAAGGATGAGCAAGTAGGGAAACCATCGCTGCTGCTGGCCCTGCTGCTCTCTTCCCCTAGTGAATGTGTCAGAGATGTTGGCTCTACACTAACAGACCTTGGTCCCATCTCCCCATCCTGATGTTCCCAAAACTAGGAGCAGAACTGGGCCATACCTGAAGGTCATCTGGAACACCTGCCCTTGGTTGACGTGCTGGGTCCTGTTGTTATAGCCGTGAAGCATCTCCCCAAAGAGGGTGTCGTTGAACTTGGCATCTGACTTCAGGCACTTGGGGCCCTCGCAGATGTCAGACAGCATCAGGCAGGACTTCCCATCTGGGGCCAGCTTGTACTCCTCCACACACCTGCAGAGCACCACGAGCTGCATGAGAGGGGCCAGGCACAGAGCATCCCACCACATGAGCCCAGCCATGGGATGAGACCCAACCCAGCAGCACCAACACCTGCAGAGGCTGCCTGGGGATCACAGCATTGTTCTGGTTGAAAGACACATTTAAGATCACCAAGTCCAACTGTTAACCCAGTATGGTTAACCCAGCCCATAATTTCTAGTTCTGCACACTGCTGAGCCAGCCAGACTCCCTGCTGCCTGCCAGGCTGACCCACGATGGTGGGAAGGAACAGTTCACATCCTCCTTCTGGCCAAACTAGACTTTCTTCTTGTTCAAAATAGAAATCTATCTGTGCTAGAGGCATCTCAGCCTGCGAGCAGGAGCATGGTGATGACCAGCAGGATCTCATGTCTGTGCAGAAGAGCAGCACCCACTGCCCTGGCCTTGGTCGGCTGTTCTACCTCTTGCTGACACTTCTCCCAGGGTGGGATGTGTCCTGGAGCACAGCCACCCTGTGAGCCCATCCACATCCACACAACTACACAATTGTTTAGGTTGGAAAAGACCTTTAAGATCATCAAGTCCAACCATTGCCCAGCACTGCCAGGTCCCCACTGACCCATGTACCCCATGCACCACATCTCCACAGCTTGGGAACCCCTCCAGGGATGAGGACTCCACCACTGCACTGGGCAGCCTGGGACAGGCCTTCATCTGGGGAAATAATGTTCAATCTAAACATCCCCTGGTGCAACTTGAGGCTGTTTCCTCTTGTCACATCACTTGTTCCTTGGGAGCAGAGCCCGACCCCCACCTGTCTCCATTCCCCTGTCAGGGATCTGTGGAGAACCAGAAGGTCTCCCCTGAGCCTCCTTTGCTCTGGGCTGAGCAAAGCCAGGTCCCTCAGCTGTTCCTCATGAGACTTGTTCTCTAGAGCCTCCCTGCTGGGAAGGTGCAGAGGTTGCAGAGCCCTCATCCCCTGCAGCAGCTCTGCTGGGCAACCAGCAAAGGAGCACTTGGCTCCCAGTGCCCATCATCCCCCAGCAGCACAGCAGGACCCTGTCTGCCCTCAGCCACCCTCTCCTGCCTGGGACATCTGCTGGAGAGCAGAGCTGAGCCCTTAGTGCACCCTCTGCTCCATCAGCCCCAGCAGCCTCTGCCCACCTGGTGCCCTCTGATGCTCCTGTGGTGGAGGCACAACCATTCCCCAGGCAAAGGAGAAGGAAAAATCCAACTCCTGCCCTTTATTTCCACCTAGCAGTGCCCTCCTGCAAGGAAGCACCTCTGGCATGGCTGCTCCTTTGCCCCTTGGTCCCATGTTCAGGCTTGCTGGGGGTAAGATGCACGTGCTGAAGATCAGCACACACTAAGGGAAGCTCAGGGAGGCAGCAGGGATGTGGTTTAGTGACAGACACTGGAGAGACCAGCAGCATCTTCTGCACATAGAACCATAGAATCATTTAGGTTGGAAAGGACCCTTGAGATGACCAAGTCCCACCGTTAACCCAACACTGCCAGGTCCCCACTAAACCAGGTCCCTCAACACCACATCTCCACGGCTTCTGTGTGCTCATCCTGTCTCTCTTCCTTCCCTTCTCCTTCCTCCAGCCTTTTCCTCACCATCGTGGCTCCCAGGTGACAAGGAAACCCCCGTTCCCTGCCTGCCCCTTCCCCAGGGGAGCCCCAGCACCCTGCTGGCACCAACCCCTCCTCCCTGCAGGCTGGCTCCCCTCTCCCACTCCTCTGCCACCTTCCACTGCTGCAAGCAGAACTCCCACCCGTCTGTCACCCTCCCCTTGCCTGTTCCCAAAGCACAGCTCTGCCTTCAAAAGGGATTAGGAAAATAATAAAATAAAAATGGAAAGAGCCTGTGTCCTTGGGGACTGGAGACTGAAATGCAGATCCCCTGTGTGGGTGCAGATGGAGACCACGTAACGTCTCAAGATTTTCTAGACCCTTCCCAGAAAGTTTGCTTGTGCCTCTGTGGAATTCCAACCCTTCCTCCAGGCACAGTGGAGGCAATGTGCTCTCTCTCAGTGACTCAACCACCCTGTGCTGCTAAACAACAATGAAAAAAAAAAAAGAAGGAGGGTGTGTGGGGGAAACCAGCAAACCAGCAAAAAGGGGTAAAAAAAGAGAGAAGCTGACCCGGGCAGAGCTCCCTGGGGAGCAGCCAGTGCTTGGAGCTGCACGAGGGCTCTGCTGCAGCAGGACTCGATGGAGTTACCAAATGGAACCTGCTCCCTCTCTCACTTGTGGGTTCTTTTTCCCAAAAAGGCTCATTTTCCCTTCCTTCACCCTAATCCTTCCCCCAGGGGTGTGAAGGAGGCTGCTCGTGTGCCCAGCCCGTAAGCCAGCCACGGGGTGCAGGGTGCTGAGCCCCGGGGCTGGGCTGGGCTGGCTGCAGATGTGCAGCACAAAGCCAGATAATCACCAAGCTCCTCTCAGAACATGCAGCAGCCAGGGAGATATTCCCCAGAGAAAATGCTAACTTGTGTAGGATTATAGGATCCCAGCCAAAATCAGGGATGAAACTCTATTTTAAGAGAGGCACAGGGGAGGGGAAAAAAATTAGAAAAAGAAAAAAAAAATAGTGTTTTTTAAACAATTCCTCCATCTTCCCCCTCCAACACGCAATGTACAATTTTTGGGTCCCTTCACGGTGAGTCACAGATGAAATTGTACCATCACACAGCAGGGGAGAGGAGGCAGGTGGGCAACTGCATCTGCTCCCATTGCTCCTCACTCTCCCGTGGGCTTCTGCCCACAGGCAAACCAGCTGCCTCTTGGGCACCCGGCTCCCCCGCTGGCTTGGGGCTGGGTGGCACAGGAGGGGTGGCAAAGGGCCCAGGTTACCTATCTGCTGGTGGAGCTGCAGGAGTGCTGGAGGGGACTCACCCGCAGAACATGAAGATGGTGCTGGACGAGGGGTCGTGGGGCAGAGGGAGGGTCTGCTGCAGACAGAGCTGCTCGCAGCCCCCGTTGAAGCCATCTGAGCAGTCGATCCCTTTGGAGTAGTCGTAGCAACCGGTGCCATCCTTCATGGGTCGGAGGTCCTCGGGGCACTGCAGCAAGAGATGGCATGTGGTGAGGTCACTGG
>NW_008611496.1:602-12108 GCF_000691845.1 Merops nubicus | reverse complement strand
AAGAGGTGCCAGGGGGTGAGGTCACTGGCGGGTCCTCCCCTACCCCAGAGCCACAGCCTCGTGGGTGCCCCCCCAGGGCATGGCCACCCACAAGCCAGGGCTGCTGAACTCCATCTAATTCTAAAGATGAGTGTGTCCTGAGCGATGGATGGGGCAGCCCCACAGGCTCCACATCACCTCAGACAGCCCCTGGGGAAGGGGCAAGGACCACAGGGCGAGGACTCAGTCTGCTGTGAAAGCCTTGCTCCTCATCCTCCCTCTGGAGGAGATGAAATCCTGAAGCAGCAAAACTACACAGGAACGAAGCCTCAAGCCAGCATGGGTCAGAGCGTGACAATCTGCTCTGTAACATGCTGGAGAAACCCTCTGTGTTGGTCACCTGTCCCTCTGAGATGCAGAGAAATCTGGTGCAACCAAGAAAAAACTTCTCCACACCTGGCACCAGCCCAGAAAACCATCTCAACACTTGGGAGTGACCCAGAAAACCATCTCAACCTAGGCCATGCTCTTGGCATCATCTCCAAAAGTATCTTGCTGCCTTGCATGGGAGGAGGCAGCCGTGGGCAGGACCTGCTGTGGTGGAGGCAGGACTGGGGGAGGACAAGACCACAGCCCAGGCTCATCAGTTTTCCACAGCCGAGGGAGCAATCATAGAATCCTTTAGGTTGGAAGGGGCCTTCAAGATCATCGGTCCAACCCTTGAGCCATTAGGGCTCTAAAGTCCTCTGCTAAAACAGATCAGAATCTGTCAGGGTTGGAAGGGACCACAAGGATCACCCAGTTCCAACCCCTCTGCCATGAGCAGGGACACCTCCCACTAGATCAGGCTGCCCAGAGCCTCATCCAGCCTGGCCTTAAAGACCCCCAGGGATGGGGCCTCATGTGGATTCACATCAGCTGGGGGTCTGGCTCTAGGTTTTAATTCCAGTTTTTCAGCTGGCTTTCCTTGTCCCAGAAGATAAAAGGCAGCAGGCAGCAAATGCCATCAATAAACTGTCACCCAGCTTAAAGCACTCTCCTGTTCTGCTGGTGTTAGATATCCCCTCTCGCCAAACATGCACACAAACAACAACAAAAAGGCCAGTCCTTGAAAAACTAAATAAATCTTGCCTAGGAGCAGCTCACAATTAAAAATGCATTATGGAATTTCTTGAAGATGAGTGAGACTGGAGCTTGTGCAGGTAGTGATGAAGGCGGGTTATAAATGGCCTCTGTCAAGCAGAAGAAAGGTTATAAAACCACTATACCTCGTGCTTAAAAAAGAAAATCAATTTTCTGTGTGAGCCAAATGCTGTACATATTAATAAAAGTTCAGGAGAAGCTGGACCCTGCTCGCCGAGACCAGCAGGGCCTGATGCTGGGGAGCTGCTGAGCCTCACCCACTCTTGGCTACTCCAGAAGCAAACTCCTTGCAGTCACCAGATAAGGTGGGGAGGAGAAGCCAGGGAAGGTTGTGAGGCAGGAGGCTTTTCTAGCCGAAGGATGTTAGGATGTGGGATGATGGCTTTAAAATAAGTGGGAGATTTAGACTAGAGAGAAGAAAGAAATTTTGCCCCTGAGGGTGGTGAGCCCCTGGCCCAGGCTGCCCAGAGAGGTGGTCACTGCCCCATCCCTGGAACCATCCCAGGGGAGGTTGGCCAGGGCTCTGAGCAACCTGCTCTAGTTGGGGATGTCCCTGCTCCCTGCAGGGGGGTTGGGCTAGATGACCTTGAAAGGTCCTTTCCAACCCCAAACTATTCCATGATTTTACGCTGGAAAGCGAAAAGCTCTGGAAGAGGATGCTGCCCAACTCTGAAGAGCAGGCAGGGCACAGGCAGGGCACAGGAGGGGCAGCTTGGGAAACAGTGGCCCTACCTAGGCCCGAGGCAGCAGAAGACACAGGAGCAGGCAGCTTTCTAGCTGCACACACAGACTAGATATGAAGGAGGAGACGCTACCGAGACCAATCTGTGCCTTTCACCACTGAGCTGCCTGGGGAATGGGAGCAGGATAAGCGCCTTTGGGACTCCACAGATACAACACTTGTCTCCTGTGCTCTCCTCTGCATCTGCCAGCCCTGCTGTAGGCACAGGAGCTGTGCACACTGGCAGAAACACGTTCCCTGGAGGACCCACGGGCTGACTGCAAACAGCATTGTGCCTCCATGCCCTGCACCCCCTGTGCCGCCGGGGGTGGGAGGTCTGGGACTCTGCCCAAGGCTCCTCTGGAGCTCCCGAAGGACTTTTCAGGGTGCTGAAGGCAACTGGATGGGACCTGAAGTCAGCAAAAGCTGCAGGATCACAGCAGGGGATCTGTCACATCTGTTCTGAGCTGTCGCTGAGGGACTCTCGCCCTGGCGCTGATCCGTGTGCTGAGCTCAGCATCTTCCCCAGCCCGCAGAGGAAGATGATGGCTCTTTCCCCAGGGCTGCGTGAGCAGATCATCAAAGCCCTCCCTCCCTTAGCCTCACTTCGCTCGAGGCCACCCTTGGGCTATTCCTCCAGTTTTGGCTTCTAATCTGGCGTTTCCTTTCTGTTCATAATTATGTATCATAATACGCATCGATTGCAGCAGGCAAACAGCTCAGCACAGAGCTGCCCAAAACAAACCCCCACCCTCCACATCCGTCCTGGGCATGAGAAGCTCTCCAGGGACAGAAAACTTTGGGGGCCAGCACACAAACACGGGAGGTGTCCCTGCTCCATGGGGCTGGCGGGTCAAGGAGCCAGGGCAGCTGGTGAGCTCTGCCCTTAGTGCTTTCCAGGAAACCCTTGGGCAGACTCTGCACAGAGGGATTGCAGGAGTGGAAAGGTGGATGGAGCAACCCTTGGGCACAAATTAACTCCATTATGGATCTCCCTGCCCCTGGAAGGGAGGATTTGCAGTCAGGACCTCCCACCAATAGATCAGAGCAGGGGGGAAACTAATTGCACCATTTAGGTGCGACTATGTTTGTGCCCACAGCAATCAGAAACGAGCCAGGAAAAAGCTGCTTTGGGCTAATCCCAACTCCCCAGGCTGTGCCAAAGGGCTGGGCTGGGCTTTCTGCTGGGCTTACCAAACCAGCACTCGTTCAGCCTGTGCTGGGCTTGTATGAAGGACCAGCTCTGTTATTGCTGGCATCGATTTGTCTGGCTCGGGCAGCAGAGAACCAATAATTAGGGTGAGTTCTAATCGATCCCCCATCAATTCAGCTGCAGTTCAATCTGTGGTCTGCCTTGGCAGTGACACAGGATGGGCGCCGTGTCAGAAAATGATCAGAAAATCAATGAGCAACTCTGTCAATAACTTTGTCTGGGCGATCACGGGTGACACGTCCCTCCCCGAGGGGAGGAAAGCTGGGGAGACACGGTGCCCCAGCAGCCCCCAGCCAACCACCTCTGCACAGCCCTCATCCAGATGTGGGATGGATCCGTTTATCCAGGGAGGTGAAAGGATCCTACAAACTGTTAGTCAGCCATTCCAAAGGTGTCTGTGGTGTGCCACGTTAGAGCTGCAGCGCTCGGGAACTCGCTGTGAACTCCCAGCCCATGCTTCACCCGTGGCTCTGACACCACAAACATCTCAGAGCTTGGGAAGAGGGGCTGGTACCTCCCCCATGCTACAGAGAGGAAAAGAGAGGTGGAGGGAGACTCCAGCTTGTGGTCTGCTCTGAAAAGCCAAGGAGAAGCTGTTCCTAGACAAACATAATTCCACTGCCTTGCAAATCCACTCCATCTACAGAGGAGTGAATTGGTTTCTCTGTGACAACAGCCAGCCCTGAAAATGGCTCATCAGATTGGAAAAGAAAACTTAGCTTCTTGTCTTCTTGGCAATATCCTGGATAGCACAGATCTCACAGGCTAAACGTGACCCTCGGCTACGACGCCCTGCCCCTGATGGGTTTGTGGAGGAGGAACCTCTGGCAGCTCAGCAGGTTTGGCTGAGAGCACCGTGGGCACCAGCCTGTCCCCTCCCAGCCGTGCTGGGCAGAGCACCCAGCTCTTGATTCTGCTCACTGCAGTCAGCAAACAGACTCAGAGCATGCACAGGGCACGTTGTCTCATGCACGGGATATGTCAAATGAAAAAGTGCTGGTTTAGCCCCTTTTTTTTTTTCAGAAGCACCCTTTTTTCCCTTTGAAATGACATCTCCGAGGTGACCCGGAGTGGAAGAGCTGGCAGGACCTGCTGCCACCCCGAGGAGGACCCCAGGGGCAGCTGTGCCAATCCACAGGGGTTTGGAAGGCACCAGGGTGCCCATGCCCACCGCTGGGTGACACCACGTGGCCTCCTGGCACCAGAACCAGGCCCAATCCCTCCACCCCCTGCCAGCAGCCCCAGCAGGGCCAGGCAGGACAGGATCATCTTCAAGGGGGAAGGAAGGAAGCATCTGCCAAGACCTGTAGGAGATTGGGTCTTAGGGAAATGAGTGTCTGGACAAGTCCCTGCCCGCATTAGTGAGCAGAGGCTCCTTTTCTTCCTGCCCTCCTTTACAAAGCTCATTAGCAGGGAGCCAGGTGAGAGGGTCACTGGAAATAAAGCCAGAGTCTCATTACTGACACGGATCCCCCAGACAAGAGCACAGCAGCTCTCCAGCTGAGCTGCTGCCAGGGTTTCTCAGCTCAGCTCCTCTTCCGTTATTAAGATTAAAAAAAAAAAAAAAATAAAAAAAGAGATATTTAATAAAGAGTTTCTGTAGAGAGTAAACTGCCCTTTTTATTATTCTGCTCTGTTTTCTCAACAATAGCAGCCTTTTGTCACAGGCTTCTCCCCCGCCGGGGGGTTGGAGGTGATGCTCTGGGCACAGATGAGCCTGTCTCCTCCCTGGCTCTTCCAAAGCACACAGGGAGGCTGCCACCAAGCCCTGAGTAGGTACCACACCCCCATGTCTGGATGGATCCAGAGGAGAGACCCAGGACCCCAGCCCTTCCTGAGGCTGCATCCCCAGCACCGCTGGCCTGAGACTGCAAAACAGGCTGGTGGCTGGGGTCTGCAGAGGCACCAAACGCCATGGCCAGAGGCCCTAATGACCTCGCTTTGCTGAGAGGCATCCTCACTCCTCACTAAGAAACCTCTTCAGCGTGAGACAAAACCATTAATCTGAGGCAGTGCTGAGGTACCAGCGATTGCCAGCATTTTAATGAGCTCCAAACAATGCACTGGCGTGTATTTTATTTGCTTGTTGGAGCTCAGAAATGATACAAACACAGCAAACTCCTCCGTGTCCGTATATAGCCATTCAGACAATATATATATTTATTCAACAACTTATTCTACCTTTGCTTTCTTGGCCCAGAAGGCCCTTGGTGAGCTCCTCAGCAGGACCAGCCCCTGGTACACAGCCTGCTCTCCGCAGGTGAGATCCAGCCTTCCTCTCCTCATCTTGTGGTGAAGCGAGCCAAAGGTGGTCGCTGAGGTGGCCGTGGGCTCCAGGCAGCCCCTCTCCAGGGCCACCCCTCAGTGCTCGGGGCAGTGATGTCCTCAGCACCACCCTGGCTGTGGCAGAGCCCTCCCTGACCCCCCTCTGCGGGGAGCAGCCTTCCCAGGGGGAGACGTTGCGACAGTCTGCTGAAATAACCGTCATTATCTTCCCCCTCTTTTCCCTTTCCCTCCTTTCCCTCTGCTTCCTTTTCCCTTTCAAGATCATCAATCATTATTTTAGCCTCAGAAAATCAAACCCATCTGTCTTCCAGGCTCCCAAGCACAGGCTGTGAGAGCTCACGCTCCCCAGCTCGGCCCCCCAGGACACTTGGGGGCTCCAGGGAGGAGACCAAAGCTCCAGGCAGTCACCAAATCGTTCTGGTTGGAAGAGATCTTTAAGATCCTCAAGTCCAGCCCTTAAGCCACCACTAAGCCATGGCCCTCAGCCTCTCTCCTCGCCTCCGGCCACCACGCAGCTCTCCCATGGACCCTCTTGGGCAAGTGTGTGTGTGCTGGCTGCTCAGTTCAAAGTGGGATGGGCTTGTTCCAAGCAGCTGGTGGAGTGCTGTGTACATACACAGAAGTGTTCAGAGCTCCTGGAGCAAGGAGATCCAGCTAGTGGAAACTCTCTGGCTGTTTCCCTTCCAGGAGTCACCAGCAGCCCATTTTGGGGTACGCTGGCATCTCCTGCCCATCGGGGCATTTCCCTTCCTAGCCACACCTCCAGAAACCTTTGGGAGACCAGAGATTCAACTCCTGCCCCACCAGGGCACAGCCAAACCACAACAGGGCACACACCAAATCCTACAAGCCAACCCAGACTCAAAGACTCCACCCGAGCTGTGACCACAACACATCCCATCCTGCTGGGGAGCAGAGCAGCGCTGGTCCCAGCCAAGCCCTCCAAGGAACACCACTGAAAAAGTCAATGCTGGAGAAAAAGGGGCTATTATCACCCAAACTACCTCTTCCCAGCACAGGTAGAGACCTCCAGCTCACCTTGGTCCTTCCTGGGCTATTCCACTTGCTTTTAAACTTGACCACTGCTTGACAACATGGTGCAAAGCCCCTTTTGCAGCACTGACAGAGAAGGCAGGGGGGTGGTGGGCTCCTCACCTGCCCTTCTGCTGCCAGCTACAGACCATCCTCTGCTTCTCCCTCTTCCTCAGATCCCATTCTCATCACAGGTAATCACCTGGCTTAACGAGATAAACCCAAACCCTCAGGTTCCTTGGGAGGGGGGCTTGCTGCTGAGCTCACGGGGCTTCTGCTTCCAACCATAGTGTGCAGAAGGAGTCATCTTCTGCTCCAAGTTGCTGGCTAAAGTTGAAAGGCATTAGAAGAGAATGGTTTCCTCCCCAGCTCCCTCCCTGGCGTGTGCAACTCTACCATAATTAGCTAGGTGCCTCGTAAGGCAGGGACGGATGAGTTTTTATTTCTCAATGAACAATTGTCTAACAGAAAAATGCAGATTTGATGAAGCTTAAGTGCTTTGTGGTGTTCCATCAATTACATCTTGAAATTCATTGGGAAATTAGGAGAGCATTTAATTTTGACAAGGTTGAAATATTTTGGTTTCCACTGCCTAATTTTGTTTTTATTTCAGGCTGTACACAGGAATAACACAAGATATATAACATAAAACTCCAGATGATGATGCTGCAATTAAACATTTCCCCCTTCTTCATAGAAAGATGTTTTGAACCGAAACACTTTAGAATTTTCACATATGTGGAGGATTTCTGTACAGCACTTGGCTGGGGCTGACACTCCCAACCACCTCATTTCCTCCTAAGAATATCAGTTCTCAGCATCATCTGCTTCATTTCAAAGTACCTCCTCACTCCCCATGGTCCCCAAGCCACCCCTGGGTGACCTGTGCCAGGAGGAGGAGACTGGAGAGGTAGCCACTGCCCTGTTCTGTCATTTCTAATCCCATTTCTAATCTAAATAATGTCTAGTTCTGCACACTGCTGAGCCAGCCAAACTCCCTCCTGCCTGAGGGGCCGACCCGTGATGGTGGAAAGGAACAGTTCACATCCTCCTTCTGGCCAAACTAGACTTTCTTCTTGTTCAAAATAGAAATCTATCTGTGCTAGAGGCATCTCAGCCTGCGAGCAGGAGCATGGTGATGACCAGCAGGATCTCATGTCTGTGCAGAAGAGCAGCACCCACTGCCCTGGCCTTGGTCGGCTGTTCTACCTCTTGCTGACACTTCTCCCCAGGTGGGATGGGCCCTGGAGCACAGCCCATCCACATCCACACAACTACACAATTGTTTTGGTTGGAAAAGACCTTTAAGATCATCAAGTCCAACCATTGCCCAGCACTGCCAGGTCCCCACTAACCCATGCACCCCATGCACCACCTCTCCACAGCTTGGGAACCCCTCCAGGGATGAGGACTCCACCACTGCCCTGGGCAGCCTGGCACAGCCCTGGGCAACCCTTTTAGGGCAGAAAGCCTGGCACAGTCCTGGACAACCCTTTTAGGGCAGATTTTTTTCCTAATATCTACAACATCTTTGGCTTCCATGACACCAGTCACCCTCTTCTGATTTAAAAGACGAACTCTCCAACATCTGCAGCCATCACAGATGTTGCAGACCCATCACACCACAGCTCCTGCACCCTCCAGCTGCCACACTGCTGCAGTGATGCTGCTCACACAGCACAGAAACAAGGAGCCTAATCCTGCTGCTACCCTGGCATGGGACCCCGAGCTGCCTCCCTCACCACCAGCAGGGCAGCTCACGTCCTCATGCTTCTCCAGGAGATCATCATGGTGATGAGACCTCATCCAAAGACACACCATGTTGCTCACACACATGCCTTCACTGCACACCCCTATCTGCCACTGCTTCCTGTGATGGTGTCAAGGATGCCCAGCCTGTGCTGGAGGAGAACCAACCACCTCCTCGCCCAGCTCATCTTCTGAGATCAAAGCTTACCTCCCTTGGGAAAACCCCTCACCCCTCTCAATCCCCTGGGGCTGCAATCCTGCCTTGCCAGGGCTCACAAACAGCCACGGGGCAGCAGGTCCCAGGGCTCCCCCCTCTCTCCACGAGTGGGTAGGAGGACAGGTATCAGTGAGTGAAGCCGAGCTGAGAAACCTGGGAAATCTGAATTTAAGCCACATTATAGGTGTTTCCTTCAGTCCCTCAGGACCAACTCACAGGTTTTAATCTCAAACTATAAATCACCAACACACGAGGGTTTCCTTTCCCACCTTCAGCATCCTTCCTCCAGGCACAGCAGCTACCACTGTGCTGGTAGAAGGGATCAGTGGTACCTGTTCCTTTACTGGCAATATTCTGACTTATTCCTCCAGCACAGTTTCTCCTGGTTTGCTGGGATCCCTGCAAGATGTTGCAAAACACACACTGGACTCAACTTGTAGAGTAGAGCCACCACAGAATCCCAGCATGGTGGGGTTGGAAGAGACCTCTGGAGATCATCTCATCCATCCCCCCTGCTCCAGCAGGTCACCCAGAGCAGGGTGCCCAGGGTCACATCCAGGTGGGTTTGGAACCTCTCCAGAGAAGGAGACTCCACAACCTCTCTGGGCAGCTGCTCCAGGCTCAGGCATCCCCACAGGAAAGAATTTTCTCCTGTTCAAATGGAACCTCCTGGGTTCCTGTTTGTGACCATTGCCCCTTGTCATGTTGCTGGGCACTACAACAAGAGTCTGGGCCCATCCTCTTGACCTTCACCCTTTAGGTAGCAATATGCATTGAGAAGATCCCCTCTTATCACCAGATTTAGAGCCACCCACTGGGATCTTGTATTCCTGGGAAATGCCCATGGCTTCTCCAGACCTGGGGGCAATTCTAG
Source organism: Merops nubicus (assembly GCF_000691845.1). Classification (NCBI taxonomy): domain Eukaryota; kingdom Metazoa; phylum Chordata; class Aves; order Coraciiformes; family Meropidae; genus Merops; species Merops nubicus. The sequence goes on along the minus strand of NW_008611496.1, from coordinate 2,894 downwards.
GGCCCATCAAGGAAACGCAGCATGGAGGAAACAGGGTTTCTAGGGCTTAGGGATTGTTTTGTTCTCTTGCAAGGTAAGGGCTCAAAGGCAAGGTTCCAGTCAGCAATGCCAAGGTCTTGGCAAGGTCTCAGCTCATACTTCTCAAAATCACCCAAATAAAAAAGGCCTCCGATAAGAAAAAAACTGCAGAAAACCTTTATGCACTAATGCCATCTACTGGGTACAGGTAAAAATAACAGAAAAACCATGAGATGAGGAGCAAAAAGAGCCCCATGGGATGTGTGGGATGGAAGCTGGGGAGCTGTCTCCCCACCACAGAGCTTTCGAGGTCTTTCAGGTGACACCTCATACCTCTTTCCTCCTTTATAAGCCCAAGGAGACAGTCCTCAGAGAAACTCCACCACGAGCTGCAAGCAAACCACCCTCAACATTTTAACTAACTTCTTTTAAGGCCAAACAATTAGGTAATGGCAGAGCCCACGCTGCTGAAAAGCCTGGAGATAAATGCATCCCAAGTCCTCGCCCAATTACTGGAAGCTGTATTAAGGGCACGAAGGAACTGGTAACAGATGATGATTATATATTAAAGGGATAAGAAATCCTTGAGATTGGTGCTGTTCCCTGGTTTGCTGCTAGGCTCTGGCTCTGCTGTGTATTAATTGCTTACAAGGCCACATGTATATTTTATGCTCAGTACCTGCCTGGAACATTTGTTGGACTTAGCCTTGATTGATGAACCACTGATTATATACTTCTGTGGTCCTTGGCAAATTAATAAACTGTTGACTGGTAAAGATTAACAGCATGTCATGATTTGTGAAACAGTGTGCAGAGGAAAGCTGAAGCAGACCTAGTGCTAAAATTAGTACGTGAATGCTCCCTGAACTCTATAAAAAGGGGATAGCTTAATTAAATTACATCCCAATATTGCCCATAGCACTTACCAAATTGGCAAATTGAGTTCACAGCAGTTCAGCTTTAAAACTAACTGACATCCCTGCAAATTTGCAGCAAATGACCCTATCCCTGCTCCCACTGGAAGCCCAGCTCACAGCCAGCAGGCTCCAGGAGCAGGGCTGGGATGAGGAGGAGACCTACTGCCCAGTGCAGGGAACACTGCAGGAGATGCTGTGAGGTTGCATGCCAGATCTGCAGTGAGCTCCAAATCAGAGAACCATAGAAACACAGAATCATAGAATAACAGAAATGTTTGGGTTGGAAAAGACCTATAAAATCATCAAGTTCCAATCATTAGCCCAGCACTGAGAGGTCACCACTAACCCATGTCCCTCAGCACAGTGGAGAGGGGCAGAGAAGCCTCGTGGGAGAAAAAGAGCAGAGGGAGGAGGAGAGACAGGCATCTCTACAGCTGTCTCCTGTCCCCATGGGATGCATGGCATGGCATGGGGGACAGGGGTTCCCACAGGACCCATGTGTCACCTCTTGTAGAGGGAATGCGCTTCAGGGTGTTCAAAAAACATGGAGATGTGGCACTTGGGGACATGGTTTAATGGTCACAGCAGCGTCGGGTGATGTTTGGACTTGATGATCTTAGAGGTCTTTTCCAGCCTTCATGATTCTAAGGAGCTCAGCTCCTGCTGCTTCTCCTTTCCATCCCCGCTGCCCTCTGTGCACGGCTGCTGCTCTGTGCGTAAAGCCTCAGCCAGGCCTTACAGAACCAGGGGGGTTATTTTCCCCCAGTGACACAGTTTTCAATTTCTGCCTCTCTGCGTGCCAGCGTGGTGAGCGCTAGGCTGCAATTTATTGACAATTTCTATCTTGATCTAGCCTGACTTTTCAAAGGAGGCAGCTCTTCCCAGCGGCACGGGGCGGCCGGCGCGCCCATCGCTTCTGACAGTGCCTGGGAGGCACGTGGGCGTGAGAGGCAAAACAGCACCCAAAAAAAGAGGGGAAAACCCCCCAGCAGACTGGCAAGGCAGTTCCTTGGAAAAAGGAACAAAGGCAAACGACAAAGGGGAAAGAAAGGAGGACAGGGAGAGGAGAAGGCAGCGGGAGCTGCAGGTGACACGTGGGGCTGTCGTGTTAAATGGCCTTAACAAGCTGGTGGAGAAGGGGATAATGAAAATGCCACCCCCGGGACGGCCCCGCTCCAGCCTGACCTTTCCTGCCTGCCGTGTACAAACACCTTCAATAAATAAAGAGACACTTAACTCCTGCCTCTGCCGAGGTGGGAGCGACGGGCGGCGCGGGACCTGGCTGCGGGGAGAGGGAGGGGAAGGGGCAGAGGGGCTTGGGGGGCTCTATGGGGCATAAGGAGTGGGTGAGGAGCTC
>NW_008611496.1:0-479 GCF_000691845.1 Merops nubicus | reverse complement strand
AGGACCTCGGGCCCCCCGCCCCGGAGGTCACCACCAGCTTCCTGGCAGGCAGGGGCTCCTACAGCAGCCAGGTGGGGTGCTCCAGGTCTCCCCCACCCTCCCAAAGCTCTGCCTTCATGTCTCTGTATGTCATTCCAGCCCCACACAAGCTCTGGGCGCAGGGCAGGGGTGACTCTGCTGCCAGGGAGCTGGGTCAGAGCTGGGAGAGCTGCTGAGCTCTGCTCCCACCTGGAGGAATGGCAAAACCCCTCGGTGCCTCGAGAGCTGGGAATGGGTCAGAGCTTCTGCCCAAAACTAACGGTCTAGGGTGTCAGAGGTCTTCTGGAGGGGACACTGCAAAGCCTGGGGCTAATTAGATGGTCTGGCTCATTCAGAAATGAAGCAAAACTCTGAGGGTGTCGAAGGGGCACAGAAAGGGAGAAGATGGGGAGATGCTTCTGCTGTCTTTCACGCTGGGAAGCACATAGCAAGAGAAGAAA
>NW_008611495.1:15140-57839 GCF_000691845.1 Merops nubicus | reverse complement strand
TTTTTTGTTGTTGGTTTTTTTATCTCCTCTCAGGTTGTAAATAGTTTGCATTGCCTTTTTTTTCATAGATTGTATCTACCCTTACCAATTTACAGGAAATTTTCAGTTTGGGGATGTCTAAAAGTCTGTGGAAACTGTGTGCAAGGGATTGTCTGCTCAGTTTAGATTGAAACACGGGGAAACATCTTGATACTATATTTATACAAAAGATATAGTATTTCTGAAAAGGAAAAGGAACCTGAATTTCTCTCCAGGAGAACCCATCATCCTTTATCACGGCAGTAGTTTTCCTGTGCTGTTTCAGGCACTAGTGCCAGAGTACAGTTAGTCACTTGCTTGCAGCTGCAAGAGTGGATGTGCACTTTTGGTAGGCAGCTGCAGGCAGACAGCTCGGTCAATACCAGGCTCTCCCTCCTAGTGCTGGGCTCTCCAGCACAAGAAGCGCCGCACTTGTCATGCAGTTAAATAACAGAGAAAGGTGTCTGCCACGATAAATACAGGCTTGGACATCTGCTTCTTCCCGTTAATCAGTCATGGGGGCTGATAGGGAAATTTGTGACAAGCATCAACTTGTATAAGTTGATGGTTGAGGAAAGATGAAAGTGAGATCTACTGTCTGAAATATGCTGACTCTGTTTAAGCCAGAGAGATACAGAGAGAGAAGCACATGGAATTCTTTGATAGATGCAGGAAAATAAAATACAGGGAAAACTTCAAATATTTCCAGTTTTCCAGCAACTTCTAATAGCTCTGTTTGGCTATGAGGCTGTTCCCCAAGGCAAATACCAGTGCTGTGTAGTGAGCAAAGGTCTGAAACTCTGTAATTTGAATTTCCTCAGTCACTTCCAGTTATCTTCCCTCCCTTGCCAAAGTTTCTCAGTTATTTTCTTACAGTGCATTGTGAAAAAGCATGTTTATTTGGTGTACTGTAAAGGGAAGTGTGGTGCAGTATAAACTCCTAGGAGACCTTGGATAGGAAAGCTATAACTGCTATAGGTTTCTCTCCTTTGTGTGATTGCCCATAGACATAGTAGGACATGCAAAGGATTATACACATTTACAGCATCTTCAGGTGTAACCCGTTCATCCAAAGTGGTTTCCAGGAGAAGGACACATTTTTTCCCCCCCCCAGTGATACAGAAAGTATTAAAAAAAGGATGACTACATGGGAGGCATTGTGCAGTTTGCTGCTCACTATTCACTGTTAGATGCAGAGGTGGCAGTATTTGATTTGAAGTTTTCTGGTTTGTCCTCAACATACCATTTATTATTTTGGGGGATAGACTGGTTTCCTATGGCATTCAAGTGAAGCCTACAAGTCCTGATGAACCTGTGAGGGTTGTCCTGCTTATGACCAGATTCCCGTCAGGAGTCAGAGGAATGCTCTTTTTTAAGCTTTCTAATGATAACAGCGTCCGAAGCGCTACTTCTGTAGTACTGATGCTGATACTTCTGAGGAAGTGCATAGAGAGAAAAGGTATTTTGACTAAAAAGCCTGAGGCCTACAGACACTTAAAGTACCTATTGTGCAAGTGTTTATTTAACCTTGTTTATGGGCTAAAGACATACATCTTATTTCTAAAGTGAATAATTTATTGTTAGTATAACTGAACTGAAATTTCGATGGTTTAATCATGTAATTATTATTTTCACCGTGGGTCATTTTTATGTTAAGCGGAACACATCCACACTTTTGTTATTTCTTCATTGGTCTGCAACTCCATGTTAAACCCAAATGTAGTAAATGTGGTGACTTTCAAATGTTAGACACTATTTCATTGTTCTCTTTATTCCTCTTAAAATCAGACTTGTCCAGCTCCAGATGTGCATTTCTTTGTGTGACTATTGGTGATCCTGTGCCCTATCTTTTACCTATGATCCTCTACATGGCTTCCAATGCCTCTACTTCTCAAAAGCTCTGTATCATAACAAGCCTGCATTCACCAATGTTGCGTCATTACGTTTCAGTTCTAAATATCTCATTCTACCCGCAGTAAATATTTCTTACTTATAACTCTACAGAAATGTAGTTGTACCATGCAAAAATAAACAAGAGTTAAAAAAAAAAAAAAAAAGCCATGTATCAGGAATAAAAACATGTTAGAACTAGGCCAGGTGAAAACAAAGTGGAGGTAGTTTAAGATAACTGCAGGGAAAAGTGATAGCTTCAGTTTCGTGGTCTTTTTAATTCAGTACCTTCAGCTTTAAGCTTTTATCATTTATTGTGTAGAAAGTGGGGATATACAGAGGTACTACTTTTGCTTCTCTTTGTCTAGGAGGTTATAGTTTATCACCCAAGTTACTATGTTAATCTGACTTGGAGTCTCTCGCTGGTTTGTTTTCAAACCATTACACACCCAAGTTACTATGTTATTGTATAGAGTCAAGTCCTGCTACACAAACACTGGAATTGGAGGATCAAGGGATGGAGGTTCGTTCTCTCTTTAATAAAATATGCATTTGGAATGGAGGGCGGGACATGTCCATGCCTGAACCAAAATTCTTTCAGAGCGTGGCCGTACACAAACCACAACACAAATATATGCACGGACAACAAATATCAAAGAACTGTTACTCATTACAGTAGAAGTCTGCTTTCTATACACTGATGCTCTAAAGGAGTCTACTAAGAATTTGATCACATACTCACTTTTCATCATATGTTCCCTCTTGGCAGAAGCAGGAAGCTACTTGGCCCAGAATAACTTTAGACATGAAATCTGCATTCTTTTTGCCCAGTGGAGCAATCTGCTTTGTGTATATTGCTGCTGGGCAACTGCTAAAATGTATCTAAACCAGACACGGAAAGCTTCTCATAGGCACAACTGCTTGGTATGTTAATGCATGCAAAATGCCAGACACTTAAACCTATGAGTCTTTAACGTAATATTTAAGGAAACGCCATTTTGCTGATGGCATTTGTAAGGAGATCTTACTTTAGTAGGCAATAGGAGAAACATTTCACAAATTTCAGAAGAATTTTCCACGGCATGCTACTGTACCCCAATGTCTCTTACCCCGCATTCAATATTTATAATACTTTAGAAACAGTGGTGTTTGGATTTTTTTATATTGAACCTTCATTTATACTAAGAGGCAATTTGACAAAACAGAAATGGACCAGTAATCAAAGTAGCTAGCACTGTAATTCCTACACTTTCCAAGGTTTATTTTGGCATTGACAACACATTATTGAAGCCATCTGAAGTACCTTTCTTTGGTTGAGCCCTCATTAGGTATGAGAGAACATTTGGTGCATGCTTGGAGTAGAGCTCCCATTTCAGCTTTCTGCAGAAGAGACCTGGTTATCAAAAACAAAAAACAGCCTCTGTGAATAGAGCCAGCATAGAGTAGGTGGGGATTTCACTCTGAGAACATATCACTGTACCAAATGTAGCTGTGGCCAGAAATGCTCTGCACTGTAGAAGAAAAGATAAAAAGACCTAAATTTTAAAACAGAAACAAGTGTTTGGTTTCACTATCCTAATGTTGTTCACTTGAATTTTTTTTTCTTCTTTTGAAGAGGGGATAGGGGAAAAGGGGGTGATGTTCTCTGAAGCTCCCCAGGTAGCATCCTGTACTGCTGTAAAGCACTTAGGATGCCTCAACATTTAGCTCAAGAAAGGTTCACATGCTGCAAGCATACCGCTTCCTAACAGCTCATTTGTCAGAAAAGCTCATGCTCAGCTTATTAAGAGCCCATTTTTACGGTCATTATCCATGCTTCCACAACATCTGGCTAAGTGTTGTACTCCAGATTGTGGCTGTTCTGGGAAGTAGTTTTAGCGACTTGAAAAGGGTGTTTAAGTCATGCTTATAATTCTCCCTCTGCCTCTTATCAGTGGGGTGATTCTGGGGAAGAGGTTGTCTCTCTTCTACCCTATGTATACCCTTAACTGACCCTGAACTACTCTGAGAGAGGACTTTGTTCCTGTAGTCTCGCTAAGTGGGTGGTCAATCTCAGATGAAAATTAATTTTTGTAAGAATTACTTAGCGATATAGTTGTCCTTCTGTGAACTATTGTCTCTGTGTAAGTGGTTTTGTAGTTCCTTAGATGATCTTGCAATGAACTGGAAAGGTTTTATTCATCATTATGTGTTCATCATACATGCTGTACTTAGCAATTAACTTTCTCTTGTAGAAAATCTTCAGCAGAACTAGGACCATGCTCAAAGTTTAATTCTAGAAAAAAACTTTTCCAGAATTTCTGGTTATCAATTCCACATAATTGATTTAGGTTTACTTTTTAATAGAGAAGACATAAAGGCATTATTTAGATTTTGAACATTTTGTTTCATCCCAAGGAAATATTAGCTTTGTTTTCCGAATTCTGTGACTATGTGTCCTTCCTTATGTCTATTTGCTATAATTTAATCTGTCTTTTGGTCTCATTTAAAGCATTGTCTCCTTTTTTATCTAATAAAGGAGACAGTGTGCTCAGTTATACAGGTAGTAAAATACCCATCTGCCCGTTAGGATTTCTAAACTGTCCAGTAACGCTTTGTCATGTCTCAACTATCCCGTCTTGGAAAGTGTTTCTATAAATGACAGTACAGCAGCAAAAATGTGATTGAAGTCACTCGACTCACAGAACACACCCCAGTCTACTAGGGAGATGCATCTGAACAGACCAAACACTAAACAACTGCAAATGGAGACACTGATTGGCACAGCTAGCAAGGAGACGTCTGCCCAGCCTGCTTTCTGACAGTCACTAGTTTTCTTCTCCTGATTCTATTGCCTTCCTTGTCATCTTGCTTACTGAACTTCAGGCTTTTCATAACAGCTGACAGGTGTTTTCCCAAGGGTGATACAAATGCCCTGGCTCAGACATTATCTGACAGTTTTCAGGTCATCCCATACCAAATGAGTGACAGATAGCCTAAAAGACAAGTAAGCAAACAGTTACACTTGGCACAATTGTGGGCTTTCTGGAGGGAAAGAAACAGTCAATCTAACAATTGTAGCCTGCCTGACACTACCCAACTATTTGCAAAGTACATTCAGGGAGTTCAGACAAGGAATAGGCCTGAATGACAAAAGCTAAGCAGAAAAGGCTAACTGTCAGACTCTTTGCAGCAGTTCTGTAAGAGCCTGGCAGATGATGTGAAGTCTGGAAAGCAGAATGACAGGAGAGTGACGAGCTGCAGAAAGTGGGATGGCAGCAGGTCTACAAAGAGTTCTTTTAAAAACTTTTATACTACCTTTAATCAGTTCTGCTATTAAAATCAGCCTTTAAATTAACTGCTGTTATGAACATGGTTGAATTTTATTAAAAGTGTTAAGAACTTTCAGAATTGTTACAGAATAGCTATGCAGTTGGTTCTCTCCCACTGAAGATTTTTCAGCCTTTTTAAACTAAAGAAAGGTGATTTCAACAGCAGTTCAGCTTTAGGAGAAAACTGACTTCATGAGTGAGCCACATTTTACAGTAGTATGCAGGAAAATGAAAAAGGGATGTGATATATTCGCAAATCTTACAGCACAGTCTCCCACAGTATACTTGTATATCCAAATTGGTGACATCTGCATAAATGAATTATGTGGTGGCTGGAAAATCACCTAAACTGCCAGCCTCAAAGGACTGTGAGCCATGGTAGAAAGTCCAACTGAATCTTAGTTACTTGTGATGTATCTCAGGAATCAGTATTGTTCATGCTTTTATTTTTGACTCTGCTCATGGAATGGAGTGCCCTCTCAGCAAGCTTGCAGATTACACCAAAGTGGTGGCCTAGAGTGGTTGCCATGATGAACCTGGACAGCACAGAGAAGTGGCCTGGCAGGAACCTCATGAAGTTCAGAAAAAGTGACAATAAAATCCTGTACCTGTATATACACACAGAACAATACAGGTCAACTTGTTACAGAGGAGCTTCCCGAGAAAAAATCTGGATGTCCTCATGACTAAATTGTTTCTCTGTGGCAAAGATGGCTGGTGGCATACTGCCATACTGAGCTAAATTAGGGAAAATGTAGACAGCAGGCACATAGAAGGATTTTTTCTTTTCTATCTGACGTTTATCAAATGGCATCTGGAGTCCTATTGGGGCTCCCTGTTACAATAATGTTATTCACATACCAGTGAGTGCCTAGGGAAGGGCCACCAAGAAAGTTGTGGACATAGAGCATAGAGCATAGATCACAATATGTGGCATAAAAAGACAGGCCAAGAAAGCTCTGTTTGTGAATACAAAACAAAAAAAAAAAAAAAAGCAAAACCAAAAAATATCCAAACAAAAAAAAAAAAGGGCAGCTTTCAGAACCTTACATCCAATACAGCAAAAAACAGATTCTATTTCCATGAGATTGTCTACAGTTAAAATATGCACCTATAAAAGCAAGAGATCAACACTAATTAGCAGCAAACATCCTCAGTCTCAGGCACAAATACTGTTAGATAATTATTGGAATTCTGAAGTTTGATTTTATTTTCCTTAGTACAGTAGTTTTAGGGAAAAGGAGGGAAGATTAAAGCTCTTCACTGAACTGCAGGTACCCAGGAATTTGCCTGTGGATGAGCCCTCTGCTTTTCTACTGCTTGTATTTGGTGTATATGGAGAAAGGAGTGAAGTGATTCTCTGGATACTTTCTCAATATTGCCTAGAGAAGAATAACGATATCAGAGAGATTTTTAATGTACATGATCAACCCTGACAATCTGTTTTCTTCCTCATTTCAATAGAAAGACAAACTCCAGGGGAATGACTTCCCTCAGGTGTTACATGTGCATAGGCACATACATCTTGTCACTAAAAGTATATATAGGCATTTTAAGAGATTTAAATACTTAACAGAGGTGTTTTATGGTTGTAATGTAAGTTGTCTGGCTGGTTCACAGAAACTTTAATCAGAATTGTCAGTGTCAATATCAACAACCATAGTAACCGGAACACAAATACCCTTTCCTGTTCTGTTTTCAGATATTAATTTTTGTCTTCACCCACCCTCCTCAATGTGTTACTTCAATATTGTTTTCAAACATTTTCATATAATTTATTGAATTGTTCTTTAAGTTGAAAGAATGTTCATACTAGGCATCAGAATAAGAAAAGTAAAATTTAGAATAAGAAATCAACAATTGTATGATTAATAATTTAAAGATTTGGTCTTAAAAAAACAACCAAAGAAACTTGTTCATTTTAATAGTCCCATGAACTTCAATGACTTTAGGAGTAGCAGGCGGTAGTATCAAACCTTGGAAAGATGGTATAATCCTGCAATTTGATATAAGACACACCTTAAAGAATTTCAAATTCATAGTCTGCTTTCTGGTATGGAGAACAGAAATACTTCACTTAATACAATGTGAATAGTCGACTCACTACTGAACCTTGAGAAAAGAGTGAGGAATTCTGCTGGTTGTCATTTCCCTCAAAGAAGTTGCATTTGTGGTTGGAATTTAAAATTAATTTTCTGTGAAGGCACAAGTTTACCTGTTAATTAGATATTACAAGATGTGCTTTTTTTAAAAAAAAAAAATTAGCTTCGCTTTTACCTAATTCATTATTTTATTATGGATTAACTAAAGTGCTCTGAACTCCCACAAAGTTTAAATTCTATATACAGAAAGTGAAGGTTTATTGTTATGCTAAATACTAATCATGGCTGCATCTAAATAACGATAGAAGTAGTCTGAATTATTGACTTTTCCCTAATTTTTGTATTACAGGTAGCATAATCCAATATGAACAAGGTCTCTTCCAGACTTATTTTCATATTGCTATGCTGATTTCTCACTGCTAATGGAGAGTGGTAGACTAATACAAGTATATACAGAGTCAGATATTATAGAATAATATATATTTAAAAGCAAAGGTAAGAATTTGAAACGAATGTTCAATGTGCTCCAAACACCACCATGCTGAATGTGTTTTCTGAAGGTCTCTCCCTATTCTACATGCAGGTATTTTGACCACTAACACTTCACATCAGGACAATTGATGCTAAAAGTGTATTTATCCACTTTAGGATGGAAAGAAAGAGTGAGAGCTTCTTGAACATGAGCCAGTAGTGTGCCCAGGTGACCAAGAAAGCCTACAGCACCCTGGCTTGTGTCAGAAATAGGGTGGCCAGCTGCCTTGATCCTGGCCAGCAGGAGTAGGGAAGTGATAATCCTTCTGTACTCAGCACTGGTGAGGCTGCACCTTGAGTACTGTGTTCATTTTTGGGTCCCTCATTACAAGAAAGACACTGAACGTTCTGAGGTGTATCCAAAGATGGGCAACAAAGCTGGTGAAGGGTCTAAAGAACAAATCTTATGAGGAGCAGCTGAGACAACTGGCTTGTTTAGCCTGGAGAAAAGGAGTCTCAGGGGAGACCTTATTACTCTCTACAACTCCCTGAAAGAAGGTTGTAGCGAGGTGGGTGCTGGTCTCTTCTCCCAAGTAACAAGAGATAGGACAAGAGGAAATGACTTCAGGTTGAGCCAGGGGAAGGTTTAGGTTGGGTATTAGGAAAAATTTATTCATTGGAAAAGTTATCAAGCACTGGAACAGGGTGGCCAGGGAAGTCATCACCCCTGGAGGTGTTAGAAAGGTGTGTAGGTTAGGTGCTTAGGGACATGGTTTAGTGGTGGGATGGACAGTGTTAGGTTAATGGCTGAGCTCTTTGATCTTAAAGATCTTTTCCAACCAAAACAATTCCATGATTCTCTGTGATAATACTGAATTATGATATTGGGTATTCTAATGCTGAAGCAAAAGATAAAAATACTTGTGTTAGTAGTTATTAAATAACAGAATTCTGAAGGAAATTTAAATGTCATGTGTATTAAAACAATAATTTAATTTAAAATTAATCTGAGCTCAGAGTGCACAGTGTGCACTGATTAATGAATGATCTCAAACCATGGTCAAAGGTGAAATGCATTTATTGTACTTGTCACTTATGTCAGGTTAAGTTAGAAAGACTTTCACAACACTAATATTAGTAAATAAAATGTTTGCGCCATAATTAAATGTTTTTCAATTTCATGACCTTTTATTCACAGAATAAAATGATCCCTGTAAAAATCTGTTTATATACATATTTCTGCACATTTTACCTTGTCTTTTTAGTTTTGTCAGAGTAGTAGCTACTTTTAATTTATGATGTAAATCAGGAAGATGGAGTTTGTGGGGAATATATAGGAGGAGGGTGACAGGATTCTGTAATGTTAATGACTTGCAAGGGCAAACTCATCCTTCTCTGAGATTTAGATCTTTTTGCAGGCTTTAAATGATTATGGTATTACAAGTATGCTCCTGGTATACAATTAATTAATGATGTATTTAATTTGGACTATAATGAAGATAAACTATGCATTTATCTTTATCAATCAATAATACTTTAAGTCATTATATGATTTAAGTTTGATTTTTTTTTTTTTGTAATCAGTGTTTGTAACAAGAATTTGCAATCATCTTCTACATAAGAGGTTTTTATCTTGATAAAACTTCCAGATAGGTTATAGCACATGCAGAAATAAACTAGTGGCATCCTCTGTCCAGTCTTTTTGCCCTTAAAACTGTTTCACTCTTTCAATGCCTGGTCTTGCTTTTGGTATCTTTGTGCTGCTGCTGTCTTCCCTCTCCTGTGTATGGGGAACAACGAAAACAGCTGTGCTGCTGCTGGGCTGTGAGTTTGGAGTCCCACCTCTCCTCACGGTCCTCGGCACTCTGCTCTCTTCATCGAGGATTCTGTAGTTTCTTTCATTTCATTTCAGTATATAAGTAAACCATTTTTAGAGAATCCTTTGCCTTAGGATGCAGTGTATTTTGCAGAAAAAAAAAAAAAATCAAGCTCTTTATTTTATACTGAAAGAGAGAAAACAAATGCTCATTTGTCTGTTACTCTCTAGTAAGTCAGTCTGCTTAGTAGGGCACATTCTCATCAGTATTACTTCAGTGTACTATCCTTTAGGCAGCACTTACTGCATTATTATACAGGTGTTTCACCTTGAATCAAAGGATGAAGGACCTCCGCTGCACCATCTACAATATAAAGCTACAGTAACATGCTTTTTCCCAAGTTTCAGTTAAAATAAAAAATATGAGAGGGTTGGTATTTTGTAGGGTTTTTTCCCCCCATTTATTATTGCATTGGTTGGTTTCCTGATTTTATTTTTTTTAAATAAGCATATATCCAGTCTTTTGTTCCTATAAGAAAAAGAAAAAAAAAAAATTCTGATGACCTGCTAAGACAATAGGTTGTAGTGATAAGTAAAATATAACAAAATCATACAAATGGTCCACAACAAGGGCAGTGAAAACAACAAGAAATATATAAATGTCACAGTGCTGTTGTTGGTTTTAGAAGTACACTATCTAGAAAAAAATCAGTGTAGAAGGAGGAGGGTTTGAGTGATGTAATTCCCATACTGTAAGAAGTGTAGTGTACAGATTACATGCTAATTTGAAAGTAAAGTGGATGTGTAGAGCAGCCTTTGCAACACAAATGAGAATTGCTGAACATATTCCAGGAAAAAAAATTATTAGTTAAAATGTTCAGTGTGCCTTTTTTCTTCTTTTTTTTTTTTTTTTTTTTTTCCTTGCCAGACATACTATTAAGCATTAGGTCTTCTGACAGGTGTGGGTACCTGGAGAGCTGATCACACACAAGCCTTCAGCAAGGCTTCTGCAAATCATTTTATGAAAGCACTGAACACAGTAACTGAAGAAAAAGGATAGGGGCAGATGGACAGCCCTGTGATGTCACAGACCCAATAGTGACATATAGAAATTTTACTTGGAAAAATATGAAAATAGTAGATTCTTGTATTCTTCATTTCTCTCCTTTTGATTTTTTTTTTTTTTTTCAATTTATCCAGAAAACAGCAGATTAAGATAGTATTGGTAAGAGCTAAGAAGAGATCTGGACTTGGGTTAAGTGTCCAATGTCACGTGCCCAGGTGCACTGACCCTCATCTGACCTACAAGATGCTGGGCAAGCTGCTCATTTTACAGACATACTACCCATTCACCACAATCTTCACAAAGTATGCAATGTCAATGAATAAACCTTTGATATCCAAGTTAGCTCTTCATCACACACATGAAGGGACTAAGAATTTTTTTAGTACCTGGAGGTGGCAAGAGCCATCTCAGCTCAACCTCTGGTGACTGGCTCTGATTAGTCTTCTTTTAAGAAAAGGCTCCAGTCAGGCCTTATCTGGAGGAGTCTGGGCTGTAATTTTTAAAATGTTTTGTTGATTTTAGATATAATGGCAGATAAACAGAGTAGTTGCGTCAAAAGCTTGAAGGATAAAATAGTCTTAAGCATACTATTTTCCAGTCTCTCCAGTGTGTTCTTTGACAGGAGCAACAGTGAATGTGAATTAGATTTTTTTTTTTTTTTTAAGGCAAAACTGACAATTTTAAAAGTCATATTCGTACTGAGTAGAAAGAATTTGAAGGTGTTCTTGTAGAACATACACTTTTGGGAATATATTTATGTCAAAATATCATTTCAAGTAGATCTTGCTACAGTGAGTGAACACGTCTTTGAGAGTGCTCTGTCACATGAGAACCCCCCCCGATCCCCTGCTCCTTTGTAACTTCAAGTTCATATTTGTTGTGAGAAACAGGTGCTCTAGAAAATATAACAGTGAAGTTTACGGTACCACTCAATGACAAAACGTCCAACTGTTTAAAAAGCAGGGCTCATAATATTGTAAGAGAGACTAATATTTCCCTCTTAGAAAGCTAGAAGTCATTAAGAAGTCCTTGGAGAAAAGGGGAGTCGGAAAAATCTTAAAAGTACGTAGAAGAACTTGAAGGCTCAGAATGTGGTCTGCAGTAAAAATTAGTAAAATTATTCTATACAACTCTTTTTCCACTAAACTGGGGAGATTACATTTAGATTAGATTTAAGGAAGAAATTCCTCACTATGAGGGTCGTGAGACACTGGAACAAGTTGCCTGCAGAAGCAGTGGATGCTCCATCACTGGAGATGTTCGAGACTAGGCTGGATGGTGCCTTGCACAACCTGGTCTAATGGGAGGTGTCCCTGCCCATGGCAGTGGGGTTGGAACTAGATGAACTTTAAGTTCCGCTCCAGCACAAATCATTCTTATGACTGTGCATGTCAGGTGCTGCTGAGTTTGGAAAAAAAAAAGAGGGGAAAGAGGGGAAGGAAGTATTTAAGCAGCAGCCATGTTTACATCTAGTCTATGGTACTAATTTGCTGCTTCGTAATTTTGTCTTGAAAAATGACTAGAAAATGGGATGAATATCCTGACTTCTTTCTCCAAAGCTGAATATCTGCTAGACATAGTATGTTTTTCTGTCCTAAAAGACATTGCCTGGTGAGTTGATCACTTGTCTCTGGAAGACCTCTATTGGACCTCATAAATGGGAAAAATGTGAAAGAGAGCTCTTCAGCTTTTCTAAGTTCTTGTTTCCTCACCAGTT
Source organism: Merops nubicus (assembly GCF_000691845.1). Lineage (NCBI taxonomy): Eukaryota > Metazoa > Chordata > Aves > Coraciiformes > Meropidae > Merops > Merops nubicus. Next base: position 45,448 of record NW_008611495.1, on the reverse strand, counting down.
CCCAATCCAAATGAAAATTACCAAGTTCCTTAAGTGCTGGGTTCTGTAAAGTCATCCTTGTCTTACTTCACTTCTTCAGAACTGCATATCTGTAGCCCTCCCCTTGACTGGGAGGACTGGCTAGCTCCCAAGAGCCATGGACTTTGCTTCACTGGCTCAGTACGGTCCTTGCATATGTTCCTCACTTTGATACAGGTGATGAAAAACAGCAGGAAAAGTAAGGTGAGAAGGAAATATAACAAGTCCCCTATCTATTGGCAGGATTTTTCTAGTCTTTAGTAAATGTAAATATGTATGGTCTTAAATACATGGAATATTTCAATGAACCTACTCATAGTAAAGGTGATGGTTTGCATCTGGGTTGGAGATACAATATTTATATTTACAGAATTGCTACCTAAGTGTACTACAAAACTGACAACAGAAAGAAAAAACTTTGTGCTGGATTGTTATTGAAATCATGTCTGTTTTGATAAGAGAGGGTCCAGTGGTCCTACTGTGATAATGTTGCATGGCATGCTTATAATGTGAGTGTTCAAGGGATCAAAACAACCATGCATGCATGCCATGTTCCATAAAATAGTAAAAAGACATATTTGCATATTATGCAGCTGATTGGAAAGCCATCAATCATCATATTATCTGTACATCGAGGATGATAAATGGTTTTCATTCTAACGAGAGAATCTAATCACATGGAGAAAGGAAGAGGGCATGCAGCACAAAAGCTTTGGCTCCAAAAGCTGTAGATTATTATTAATGTTATACATTTCTCTCTGATTTGAAAACCTCTGCTCTTCCTTTGTACACATGTCTTTCTATATTCATGACTTTGAGGAAAGGTCATGTCAATTTTTTTATTCTTAATAAAATAGCACTGGAAAAGCAGGAAAAGGTTAAAAATATTAAGCAACTTGGAATCAGCTTATGTGAATATCTCTAAATTACACAAGGGAGACCTTTTATTTTTCATCCTTAATAATGTGGCAGCAGAAAGGCAGGCAAAGGTTAAAAATAAGAGAGTAGAGGCCTCTTGCCTAGGTATTTTTGTAAACTGTCTAACACAGCTCTACAACAAATGACTATGCACTATATTGTTTGCCTGCTAGATGAAAAAGTGAGCTACTTATAAACATGTTACAAAATATAAACACCTTCATATGTCAGTCATTATAATAAGATACCTATTGCCATTAAAAGCAATGCCAATTATTATGTTTAGGTTTCTTAATCTTACAGTCCACTTGGGTGGTAAGATGACACAGTACCATGTAGAAGAAGACTAATTTTCTGCTGGGCTGCAAATGGTAGGGACACTTGTATGGGAAGGAAGAAGAAGAAGGTAGAGCAACAGTGATACACTCTGCACAGCTGCATAAGTGAGCAGTCAAGGAAAAAAAAAATTCAAAATACCTATATTTCTACATGTATTTTTCAGAATTAGTTTGTGAGTTGCCTCGTTCCTCAAAGTATTTAATGTTGTGCTGAATTCAGAAATTTTGAAAAAAGCAAGTTAACAATCTTAATAAAAGAGCCATAATGAATAACCTGCTATAAAAGTTTTCTCTAATGCACGAAAAGCCTAAAGAACACAGACCAGGCTGCAGTGTGCTTTTCAACTGCAGATTAAGTTTTGTAGTTTTAACTTTGTAAACAGACATAAAGATGTACATTCTAAGATGTTGTTTGAAGTGAAAATTTCTGAAGCTTTTATTTGTTGCCACTAGGAAGCACTGCTGTGGCAATGATCTTTATTGATTGCTACTCACCAACTTTCTGCCAAATAGTATCACTTCCTGGAATGTTTTAAATGTGAGAAATTTGAAACGTCACATATACATAGAATTCATGCTCAAGAAATTAGTCTAATTTTCAACCAGTGGTGGAGTAATTGTCTACTATTCCATAATTCGTGAGGCTTTAAAAGAACATGCTCAATGGGATTTGGGGAATATTTCTATCCTAGGAATCAATGTGAGTGTGAGAGAAGGATTAGGAGAAAAAGGAAAAAGGGAGGACTGTTCATAAATATGGCCTGTCATGAAAACTCATATGATACTGTTCCTGAGGGACTACCAGATGCCTTTGTTTCAGGTGAGGGATGTAGCTGGGCATACTGTGTCAGAGGATGGGGCTCTGCATGTCACTCATGTTGTAAAGTGCACGAGCCAGTTTTTGAGCATGATTCTGCATGATTCATTTAGCTGGAGCAAAGCATGGCTCTCCAGAAGGGTGCTTTTAGGACAGTATTTCCAGTTACAGAGTGCAGACTGGATACGTTGTTGTGAGGTTGGCTGCAGTTCTCAGGTTTCTCTGTCGTGATATTTTTGGGATAAACCTGTGCGACTGTCTTTAATATGGATGCCAATGATTTTTCCTCTCCAAACTCTTTTTTTTTTTTTTTTTTTTTTTCTGAAGAAGGGCTGAGTTTTAAATTGTGTGTTAATCTAACTTTGATCCAGAGTAAGAATGCAGTAAAGCAAGAACCTGGGCCTAAACACCTGAGCCAGACATAGTCTGGGTCTTGGAGAACTTGCTAAGCCTCATATACTCCTACCTTCAGTTGAAAACTTATTAGTGATAGGTGACCGAACTCTTGTAGCATTTATTATGTTACATGGTAACAGTCCCATCGCTCTCCTTTTTACTCTTTCTCCTCCTACCCACAACTCCTCACTGTCCCTCAGTACAGTTTCAAGTATTCAGACATTTTAAAAAAAATATTTAAAAAATAACTTTCAGGAAGGACATCGAAATATACTCATATCAAATAAGCAGCTGTTATCTGACCATTATTACAGATTTGTCTTTAAATCTGGGCAATTATTTTTTTAAGACTTTTGTCTATGTATGCATGTTTTTAAAGATATTTAGACTACAACTAATATATAGAATTTGAATATCCCCTGATTTCTATAACAGCTTCCTCAAAAACTGTATATATTACATAAAGGAGAACTGGATCCTCATCCAGATAAATGTCTCCTTACAGAGCCATCCTTATTCAGCCATGTGTCTTTCTAATTTATTTCTTGCCTCTTCAGTTATAATACTGCAGCTGTGAAACATTCATTAGTAAACTAATGCTTTGCTGATGTGTTACTTTTGAAATACAAGATATTGCAAAGTATCTATGGTATTTCTTTCAGCTGCAAAACTCAGCATTATTCAGTTCAGAGTACGTGCAGAAACACTTCTGTTTTTTGTAGTTCCAGATACAGTTCTAGCTAATATGCTTCAGAATATTTGTGTTTCAGAGCCTTTTATAAAGAGTGATTATTGTTCCAGTATCACATGAAAGTATAAAGATATACAGAAGATTAAATTTGGTGAATAACTACACTACAGAGTTTATTTTAAAATAGCATGTATTTTCTGATATGGAAGTTTGTGCAAGGATGAACTGGGAGAGAAGACGCGCTATCCCATGAGGTACAAAAATTATACTCATTTGCTTTTTCATTATAGAATCAAAATTGATGTTTGTGAGGAATCTTCCTGACTAAATGAAAGATAACCAAAAAAGTGGCTTGTCTCCATAGTGCTAAAAAGTGGATTTCTACGGCTACTGTAGAAAAAAAGGAAACTTTTTTTTTTGTTGACTTGAACCTATTGAGGCCAGCTATACAATAAAGCAACCTCAGTAGGGGGTTAAAAAGCAACCAAACAACAAGAACAACCAAAAAAAATATTCTCCCCTGGTCTTGAAGTATTTTTTTTGTTGTTGCAAAGGATCCACATAAGATTTCCTACCTGAGTTGTCCTTGGAAAAGAAGAGTATGAAACATAAATTGAAATTTAAAAAAAATCTAAACACAAACAAGTCACCAAAGGATGCCATTTTGCAAGTCTTCTACTCCTCTCTTAAGAAGCTTCAGTATTGAGGTTTCTTTATCATCCCATGGTTTTTATGATCACTCATCACTTACACTGACCTTCAGTACTTAATCTTTGTATTTCCACAGTTACACAATAAGGTTATGAACAGAGTTTCAATGTAATCAAGTGGTGGGTGCTTTGGAATAAGATCTGAAGCTTCACTTAAGAAGGCTTGTGACAATTTAATACTGCTTGCATAAAATGTGTGAGTTATTTAAGCTCTCTTGCTGAATCGGTCAGTACATCTCAAAAGCTGTACTGGAGGTGATACCCACAATTGTATCACCTTCAGTATACATCTAACCAACGATATCCAAAACATATGCATCATACAATAGTCTGTTATGTACTTCATAAATATGGACTTACATAATGTGCATATGTACTTGTATACAGTCAACAGATTGATAGACACTTTAGCCATAGCATAACCAAATTGCTGAAACTGTGCTTTAAAATTAGTCTGTATATGAAACCTTGGCTTGTCAGAGCAGTTTTATTTAATATTGAGTTCCTTAATGCTTTGAAGATCTTCTTTTTTGATGCTTGTTTATCGCATGGCAAGGTGCATTAGCAACAAAAATCAATTGACTAAATGGAATACAGTTTGAAAGTGAAGACAACAAAAACACTTTGACCAAAACCACATATCTCCAGGCCTGTCATAAAATCCAATTTAATCAAGAGAAGGTGGCACTAATAGGGCCTCCAGGTTATGCTGAAAAATTAGACTTCTGGCATTATTAGTTCCTCCTATAACCCTTTCTGAGCAAGTTTCCAGTCTATTTGACTCCAGATCCGAAACTACATACTGTAATCAATGTATTCATTCACACAAATAAATCATTAGAACTAACTTTCCAAATAAGATGAAATGTCTTTGTTTGGAACACGAACTTACATGCACATTTTTTAATTAACCTGGGTGTTCAAAAGAAGATGACACTTAGAGCTAGAAGACTGAGCAATTATTTTTACGACATCTTGTTCCTATATGTTAACAGACACAGTAGTGAGAGAGAGATGGTGAAAATTTTATCAGTCTCTGTGAGAAAAAAACTCCAAATTGTTTCAGAGAAAAAAAAAGCCTGTTTGTGAACAAAGTAATTGACATAATGTTCACTTACAATTACACAATAAATTGAAGTATATGGTAATAACAATTACATTTCCTTTCAGGGCCAAAATCAGGCATATTCAGTTCTTGTGTGCTCAAGGCAATAACATCCTGATGATGAGGATGTGTTAATGAGCATGTGAAAGAGACCTCACAACCTTTCATTATATTTTTCCTCAAATTCTTGTGCATTTCAGTGTACAGTGTACCAAGGATGTTGTTATTTCTTCATTGATTTGACTGTAAGGTTCTAGTTCTTAATGGAAAAAGCAATTCCTTTTAAAAATAGGGTCTTGTTTTAATCTATGCTTTCCTGCTTCACAAATGTCAACCTTAACTAGAAGGCAGTTAGCCAAATAATTCCAGCTGAAATCAATAACAATTAAATCATCAGTACCTGTAACTTCAAAGTTTGGGGTCACTGTGAATAATTCAGTTTTAGTACTTACAGCACATCACTGTACTGTTAAAACACCTTCCAGTACAGAGTAAGCATTGTATTTAATTTCTGTTCCATGTGGTCTCCTCTTTCTAAGCTGACCTTTGTAAAGGAAAACTGAAGGTGCAAATGGGGTAGCATGCCTTGAGACATAGCAGTTTCTTTATAGAATACTGCCATTCTTTGCTGTTACTGAGAACAAGACATTTTTGTACTTCAAATGGAAATCTGTGAAACTTCCGATTAGCCCAAGTTCGTATGGAAGATTTCCATGGTGAAAGAGTGATCTTTGAGAAACCTGTCTTTTAGACAAATGAATCTTCCATTTGTAATGAAGACCTTCAGTGTCCAAACTCAAAAATTCATCTAAAACTGCAAGTCCCTATGCTGGTATTATAGGCAAGCGTTCAGCTGATCCTGTTCCAAGCCATTCAACACTTTGAACGTGAGAATGACCCTGCCTGTCTCTAAAAGGAAGAGCCTATCTCAATTGCATCTCCGTTTTTCTGTGCTTCTACATAGCATATATTATACCACTTCAAATTCCAAGCTTATCAGGTAAAACCTGGTATAGTCATCAAATGAAAAACAGTATTCAAAGATATGCAGGATGAAATGCCACATGAGTAATTTGGTTGAGAAGTGATAAATCGCCCTGTTACAGTAATATTACATATTCTTATGTGCTGTCTTGTTTTGCAAAGTTCATAATGCAGTCTGATTCTATAATGTTTCTGTCCAGTTTCTCTAGCCTGTGCGAGACTGATGGGATGAAGACAGGCTGTACACCCTCCTTTTTTTTCTATGAATGCCTGAAGAATATAGCCCCTTTACCAAGAAAAAGGGTTCTGCTTACTGTAATGATCACAAATCTGGGCCTGTAAAGATACGTACCTACTCAGTAGGTACATTTTCCTTCTCTGAATCTGGATCAGTACTTTTGGTTCATCCTTGGCAGCTGTTTGGTTCATGTCTTGAACTTACAAAGAGGAGAACTCTATAATCTCCCTAGGAAATGCAATTAACAATAAAAAAATTAAATATGTAATGCAAAAATATCTTTATGTATATTAAAATGATTAATTATTTTTATATTCTGTGCAGTTTTAATGATTGATCATTATAATTTGATATATGGAGCCTTAAATGTCCCATTCTTTCTTATTCTAAACTAAACACACTAGGTCTTCCAGTATTTCTCAGCACGTCATGTTTTCTAAACTTTTGGATTTTTGTGTTGTTTTCTTATACTACCAGAAAAAATGGATCCTATCTTAGTAGACAGACTACTACAAAGGAATATGTACAAACCCTTTAAAAATTGTTGTCTCTATATGTGAAACGTAAAGAAACCATACTAAATGTAGTGAGAGATTTTTAAAAGTGTTTCTCAACCCCTCACACATTATAGTTGCCTAGAATTTACTTTGACATGTGCAAATCTCACATGATCAGTGCTATGAGTGCAATATAAGTAGCTTAAACCAGAAAATATCAGTTCCTTAAAACAACTAGTCTTTTGCAATGCTACCCTTAAGGAATAATTGCCAGAAAGGTTAATTTATTCTACAAGCTGCAACTCAACCAGCTGCATGGAATGATATATTAAAAATAACTTTAACTCTGACAAGTACCACAATAACAAGGGAAAATCAATTCTCAGTGGTCTAAAATGATTTCCAACAAGATAACTATGAATTAGTACTCAGAAATATTGGGTAGGCTCAAATAATAAGATTCACCAAAAGTGTTAGGGGGATATTTCAGATTTAACAAGCTCAAACACATTGTCACTGCTTGTACTTTTTTCACAAGGATGACAGCTCTAAAATGACCTTTAGTGACTTAATTAGAGAAACATTTAACACTTAACCTGAACCAGAAGGTCAGAAATAAAACATAGCCAGTTAAATGTGCAATAACATATTTCAACTAAGTATGATGAAACCTTTTGCTAGGTTGTCTCAGCTTAACTTCTTTTCTTATGAAGGTGTTTTTTTCTGTTTTTTGGGTTTTTTTTGTGAGTCATAAAGAACTGAATTTAGGACATTTCAAAGCTGCAACTCAGCAGGACCCCCGTTAAATCCTTCTGAAGCAGCTCCATGAGGCAAAAAGACACCACTTGAGAAATAGTATAGCTCTTTAGAAAAGCCAACAAACTAGGCTAACATTTAACCAGCCATCTTTCCCTCAAAAAAACCTCCATGGCCTTTCCCAGTTGTTCATATCCTTAGTGTCAGATCATTTGTTTTGCTCAGCATCATGTGTGTAACACTTGTTTCCAAGGATCTCGATTGTCTTCACATTACTATTCTGAGATTCCCCTTATAGCAGCTATATCTAAAGCCTCCTATGCTATAGGAGGATTACTCCATGACCCTACTAAATATAGGCTCAAGTATTTTTAATGAATGTATAATAATTCCAGGTGGAATTTGTGTTATTTTGAAAATATTGCAGTGCTGCCACAGAAATGTATTCATGGAGAGAAATTAAGAGAAGGGCTGGAAAGCTTACAGGTAGCGAATGTGTCACTCATATCATATAATAGATGACCTCTAAATGTGTGGTTTCATAATTTCCTCTCAATATAAATTATCAGACAATTTTTACAGAAAAAAAACTTTTTTTTTTTCATTCTACCATTCATGACATACCATTATTCTTCCAAATTTGGAGGACATGTGAGAGTTTCCTGGGAATGTTTAAGTTACGGAAGGAAAGAAACTTGCAAGCCCAGGACCTATCTCTATACTAATATGATGGCATTAGAAATCTGGAGATTAATAGGCTGAGACTTACTGATGATATGATTTCAGTGTGTTTGTGTGTGAGTCTACATGCTACAGTTGTCTTGCTAGTAAATTCCTGTGTTTCCAAACCTTTTTTGTCAAAAGATGCCCAAAATATGTATATTTCCAAGGCATTATTTATTTTCCATCCAGTTGTGAACAGTCATCATTCCCCACAGTCTCTACTTCTTTCTGAAAGAGCAAGCAGGCACAGCAGCACTGATTCCTATCACTGCTGCTGGCTGTTCTTTCCCACTCTCAGTGAAGAAACCCTTCAAAGCTACTCTCTTCCCTTTAAAACTGAAATTTTGGCTGAAGGGATGGTCCTCTTCATGATGTAAGGGAGACCTCAGGTGTCCAGAGATCCTGCTTCAGAAATGCTTATTTAGTACTGACAGTTGCTACGGTGGCTTCAGACTGAAGTTTCTAAGCTACCTGGGTATAGATTTAATACCAGGAAAGCAGGAAAGTAATTAAGCATTTGAGCACCAAAGTGGATATATACCTATTGGAATTATGAGAGTCTATTAGTTCCTATTTTTATAAAAGTCCTACTGAGACAAGTACCTTGTTCTCAGTGGGAGCAGATTACACTCTGAATTAATTACTTGCTAATTAATAGACTATCCCCATGGTTTCTTGCCCCACACTTTTGCCTGCTGAATTACTTAGCATAAAACACTACATATCTTATTACACATTTGATGGGTACTATTTACATCAGGCATTAGTTGTTTTTCCTGCGTTTTCTTGCTTTCTAGCCAAAGCATTTATATGACCCAGCATTACTTTGGCCTTCAATATTCTGCAAACTTTAGTGCATTTAGTTTCTTACATGGGGAAATGAGAATGCAACTGCCTTCAAAAATGGACGAAGCAGGCATAGATAGCATAGGAGCCAGATTCAGAAAGAAAGTGGGGGCAACAAGGAAAGTTTTTAATACCTGCATTTCAGCTGATTCACATGGGGACTCTATAGTGCTGACTTGGGCACCTAACATTCTCTACAACTTAGAGATAAAGTGTATTGCAAAGGGATTTATAGCAGCTGGCATCCTGTGCTGGGGAATGTCTGAGTTAACCCACTGTTAATATCAGAGAGGCACAGATATTAAATCTGCCCTTCGCAGGAGATTTGGTACTTCATTTAGAGTTACCAAAGGCAATTCCTCCAGCAAGAACTCTGTAATTCTGCACCCTGGTAGCTTCTGTCTGAACCAGATAAAGGTCAGTGTCTTTCTTAGAGCACTGCTAGAGGACGGAATCTCCTTTCTTCACTCTTTATCTACAAGATCAAGGTTACAGTATCTATGCTATATAGGAGACACTTTTTTCCATGCCCCTCCGGGCTATTTGCTATTCTGATGAGGACAGAGAGGGTACATTATTTCATTGTGCAGAACTGAATCAAGTTTAAAATCATTAATACCTCTGCAGAAAATTTTCCAGATTTACAAAGCTATAATGGCTTTAACTATGCATCCTGTAGATGACAGTTACTTTGTTGTAAAGCATAGAAAGCTGCTGTTAGATGCAGTGTTTTAGACAGTCATTGCTGACAACGATGCTGTATGTATATCCCACTCATGGCTGACAAGTCAGTGCTTTGTAGTCTCTTAGGGGGTAGGCAGAGAGTAGAAAGCCCTCCAGTCTCAGTGGGAAAAATAGTGTTAATACACTGCTATGAAGCTTAAGTTGTGGCTTTGATTTTAAAATAACACTTATATGTTCTATTTGCTCATATCACAGGTTTTAGGGTCTTTAGGCTTTCCACTGCCAAACATTCCTTAGTATCTTTTTTAAGTTCATCATGTCTATATCTACAGAAGTGCTGAAGTTGAGGTTTAAAACATAGATAACTAAATTAGAGTCACAGAATGTTAGGGGTTGGAAGGGGCCTCTGGTAATCATCGAGTCCAACCCCCCTGCCAGAGCAGGACCATCTAAATCGATCAATAAACTTGCCATTCTAACTTCAAGTTACCAGTGTTAAGATTTTGTTAATAAAATATGGAGGTCTTGAGGTGACTTGTTTCTGGTAAGAACTAACACCAAAGCTTGAAAGCAGTAATGTGGATTTCAGTGTCTTGGCAGAATGTAAATTTCTCACTGCTATAACAATTTTAATAATCCCTCCTTTAAGAGTTATAGAGTTTATTGATCAACAACATTTTACATAAATTTGTCACTGAAGCAATGCAGCTTAGACTTCCCTTGCTTTGTACATACCTATACCTACATAATGTATCAAAGACAAAGGAAAAGTCTGTTTCAGAACATATGACCTTGAAACCGTGCACAAGATTGGGTCTGTAATACTTCAGAGCTATGTGTATTTTTCTCATTGCAACTGTGTGAAATTTGTTACAGTACTATTGCAGACTGCTCTGTAACAAAAAAAATCTGAAATTTTCATCAAATCTTCAAAAATACACTGCTTATAATTATGTCACACCTCTGTGTTATCTGCCTTTGCCCACACAAAACAAATCTTTACTTTCTTGTGTAGAAAATGCTTTCCATTCTTGAGTTGTCTCTGCAAAGATGCTAAGATTGAGAAAGATGGAACATGAAACACCTAGTTAAAAAGAAAAAAACAAACGAAACCAACCATGGTTTATGAGAGCAGAGCAACTTTCCAAAAGAAAAAAAGGATGCTCTTCTCTTCCTTCCTGACTTTCTTCCTTGTTGAGAGCAGCTAGAAATCATCCTAGATTCTTATGAAGAGTTTCTATCTCTATTAGCCACTTGTCTGCAAAGGTTCTCAGCAGTGCCTATTGCTGTAGTCAGTTTAAACACTCCTAGGTCATTCTCAAGTTGGAATTTAATCATACTGTGCAAATCTTGGCCAATTTCTGTTGGTAATTCTTAATGATGTTCAGACCTGTATGTTTTGTATGATGCTTTATACCACTATTTAGCCTAATTATTTCTAAAGCCATATGACCTAGTTTAAAGATTCTAGATTAATTCTATTTCCAAATTTCAACAGATTTTAAGCGTTCTATCCCACTCACAACTGGTACACAACACAGCCAATACAGTAATGGTTGCATTTAATGCAGTGACGCAAACTTGCATCATCTAGATGCAAGACTTCAGAGATCCACAAATACCACATTTTTTTCAATGATGGAAAATTTCATCATTGCCTACATGTTGCAATGCTACATTACAGTTGCAGCTGCGTTCTGGGATTCTTCAGGGTATCTGAAGTGTTTTAACTGTAGCTACATGAAACATTTTGGTTCTTTTCTGTTTGAGTTGTTCCAGGTACTGAGTGAGTGTGCTACTAAGTCCCATTTCTGTTTTCTTCTTACTGTGCTTTAGTGTTATTTTCAGTCTATACTATTTAAAAATACATGCTTTTTTTTTTTATTATTCTTTTTAGTGCCATTATTATTTCCTCATAGCACCTTGACAATTTATTTTAATCTCATTTTTTTCATTATACAAACTGCATACATGTAGTCTACATTTCGAATTTCAGAAAAGGTATTATTGCTTGCACAGACCAGCCTACTTGCATATGCAAGATAAAATCAACTAAGCTGGTGAAATAAGAAGCATTAAGATGTAAAATGTCTTGTCTGTGATGTTTATTGATTTTCATTATGGATGTAATATCATGCTAGATAACACTGTTCATGTATACTTTCTTAATAAACTCCTGTGGAACATTCTGTGCCACTGTTATTTGGGAAGGTTTCTTTAGTCGTTAGTAAACCAGGAAGGTAGAAAAAGAATACTTTTTGCTTAATTTTAAAATACCAATCTTGCAATTAGGCATATTGGTAATGAAAGAAAGATTGTAACATTCAGTTTCTGTGGCTTTAAACTTAGAATCATAGAATCCTTTAGGTTGGAAGAGACCTTTAAGATCATCAGGTCCAACCATTGAGCCATTAGGGCTCTAAAGTCCTCTGCTAAAACAGATCAGAATCTCTCAGGGTTGGAAGGGACCACAAGGATCACCCAGATCTAACTCCTCTGCCATGAGCAGGGACACCTCCCACTAGATCAGGCTGTCTAGAGCTTCATCCAGCCTGGCCTTAAACTTCCTGACTGTTGACAGAGAAGCTTGTTTCCTCACTAGTTTATTGATTTTTCAGCAGAGCTACCTTATGTTAAGTTTACCTGGAAGTCACCCTGGATGCTCTAGCATATCAAAGGTGGCTGTGCGGGGAGCACAGCTGCTCCCTGTGTAGATGGAGAAGCAGTGGGGAAATGAAGATGGAGGATGGTGATATTTCCCCTCAGCATAATTGCTATTTAAAGTCACTGTGCAGAAGTTATTAAAGTTGCTGTGCAGAAGTTATTAAAGTTGCACCAGTTTAAAGGGAAAAAACAAAAGTTTTGGATAGACTGCTTAGAGCTCAAAGAAAACACAGTGTCTGAATCAGAACTCAAGGTATCACTTTTCATGGAGGAAGACTACATGGTGACAGTTTAAATTTGCCCACCTATAAGCTACAGAGAGATAGCACTTGGCTCTATTCAATTGAATGGAACTATGCAAACCTCTTTAGCAGATTTTTCAGATCTAGGATAATGGCATCACTAGACAACCAAATTCAATTTTTTGCCAGTTTGAATGCATCACTCTGTTTGGATGCCATTTATGAACATTTGTATACCTCCCCAACTCCAAGGCATGTGGGAGTGACCTGAGCTACAGCAGGAAAGACCTTAGTGATCTGGAAAAAAAAATCTGAAATTCAGAAGAGAAGAGCACAAGGACTCATTTTTGTCTTGAATTGGCTTATCAGATCCAGCAACTACTGTAATTAGCTGGTTTGATGCCATTGCCCATAGACCAAGGAATGAACTGATGGTAGTTCTGCTTGTCCAGGATAAAGAAAATTAGTAATTTCCATTATTTCAGTGCTCTCAGAACACCTCTCTGTGATGATAGCTTATATGACATTTTCCACTGGAAAAAGAAAATAGGAATTGCAGAAACCAGCTGAAATCCTTTCATGGACTGAGACGCAGTAAGACAGAGGCGACAGGGACAATATTATGGAAAAACTGGACCAGCAGAAATATGCATGAGGTAGTGAAAGGCAAGTGATGTAAACAGTGGTCCTAAAAATGGGTACAGTAGTATTAGACGGAAGTCTTGGGTGTGAGACTGCATAGAGCCTTCATCAAGATAGTATGTGGAGAGTCAGTGCATCCTTAAAATGCAGAGGATGAGAGGCAACTGGAAGTAGTATGCGTGCTTGGGATGAAAAATTAGTAGACAGAAGAACACAGGGAAACCCTGATGGGTCCAATGAGTTCAGCCTATGGAAGCCACAATGTCTTTGACCCTTTGCTGATAACCAAGTGGACTTTGCTGAGTGCAGATAAAACAGACGGTTTTGTTGAAAGGATATACACAATTTCTGGATTGATTAACACAGACCATCTCAGTCATCCAACTTCTTCTGCATGACTGGTAAGTATCTCATACACTCCCTTTGAAGTCCTTAAAGTTTTGTGACACCACGTATGTCCACCCACAGGAAAGCTGTTTGCAGAATCATGGCTTTTTACTGAAGTTTAAATCTAAATTTTACCCATACACCCAATAGAGATTCAACTACACTTAGCTAATGGTAAACCAGTGATCTTGAAAGGAATGCTCAAAACTAGTTTGGTACAGGTTACTGCAGTATGATATGAACTGTATTCAGTTTTCAGGCTAGCTACCAGTTTTCAGTACTGTTGCTCCTTCCTTCCTTCCTTCCTTCCTTCCTTCCTTCCTTCCTTCCTTCCTTTATTAATTTTTCAACTGTAGCTTAATGCTACTTTTCTTTTGCTTTTCTCTTCTCCATTTTCAAGTGTCTTGTAGGCAATATCTGACTTTGGTGTTATTTGCCCACAGTTGTGCTAATGGAGCTGGAGCATAACATAGCGCAATAAGCACAGAACAGAGCCATCCATGTTCAGCCTCTGAAATGATGAAATCTCATCTACAAAAAATTAAAATCTTCTATGCCCTACAGGTTCTAGATTCAGATTTCAATCTTTACTTGTAGCTGAGACCAAGCAAGTCCACAATAGGAGACATGCTTGTTTTGTCAGTGTAATCATTTTTCTTTCAAGGATACTGAGCATAATGTTAGTTATGAAAATAATACTTATTATACCAGTCTATGTTAAAATTTCTTTTAACACCTAGAACAAAATAACCAAGGAATTTGTCACTGTCTATGAGATTACAGAGTTATTTCATCATTCTTTTATTTACTTGTGTGGTTTTTTTGCTTTTATTTACCCATTTGGTTTTTTCATTCCGTTTTGGTTCTGCTGAGAGTTACATCCAATTCCAACAGTTGTTTTTGTTTTCTGAGAAACAAGCAATAAACCATGTGCTTGCTATTTTTCCTCTTGCTCTAACAAATGTGTAACAAAAAGTGTAATGTTTACTACTAATGTTACGTCTGCGGCAAGTATGCTGGATGAACGCTGCTGAAGTCCAAGCACTGGAAGGTCCTTTGCTGCCACCATCTGATATAATCTACAATTACATTTGCTCATATGGTACCTGGCATGGAGAAATTCAGGGGTTAAAAAAGCCCAGAATTATGAAGGAATCTATGGATGATCTGTTATTACAGATTTATCTGGAAGTAAGATTAAAAAATTAAATTAGTGATAATATAATTCAGAAATGGGATCCCTTTACAGACAGAAATGAGATCCCTTTACAGATTCCTTTATCAGAAAGGAAGTCACACACTTTCAGTAGCCAAACAGGAAATATGAAGGCTTAACCAAGAAAAGATACTGGAGGCAGGATTCCAATTTCCATCTTAGACGCCACTCAGAGCCTGGGCTTCGGATTCTGCAACAAATTCTGCATTGAAGTGTGTCTTTCTGTCCAAGCAATTTTCTCTGAAATAAATGGTTGAGGAAGCTAGAAATTTCCCAGGAGGTGGGATGTTCAGGATCAATCCCCTCCTTGGCTGAGAAGCTTCAAAAAATATGTCTTCCTCCTGCTGACGCTCTCCGGAAAAAAAACGAGGCATTCATGGGCCAAATTACACCAAAGATTATATTGCAGTGGTTGTCTACTTATATAATTTATATTAAACCTTCAGGGACAGGCTTCAGGTACACAATCACCTTTCCAAGCCACATCTTTTAATGCAGTCTGTGATCTTTAGAAGTCAGTGTTAAGATCTTGAATTATTTTCTAGCTGTGCAAAGAATTTATCTTATTTTCAGGTCTGACTGCTAAGCTGTTCCATGGTAGAAAGTTATCCTCCAAGTTAAGTCTGCAAGAGGCAAGTATAACAGCCAAGAAAAGGCCATTTGTTCCAAAACAGAGTTCACTTTTTAAACTTCAAAAGTGAATAATTTTCTTTGTAACTTTAAAACATCAAGTCAGTCTTGCTTTATAGAGCCAGACTATTTTATACCTAAGTGATGTGTCTTTTCCTTACACTGTATATGATGTGGAAGTAGAAAACTCATATTAATGAGCTGCATTCAGCTCTGGGGCCCCCAGCATATTGAAGTCATGGGACTGCTTGAGAATTTCTAGAGGAGGGCCAAGATGATCAAGGGATTGGAGCACCTCCCCCCTGAGAACAGGCTGAGAGATTTGAAGTTGTTCAGCCTGGAGAAGGCTCCAGAGAGACTTTATTCTGGCTTTCCAGTACTTACAGGGGGCCCACAAGAAAGATAGGGAGGGATTCTTTATCAGGGACTGGAGTGATAGGATAAGAGAGAATTGTTTCAAGCTGAAAGAAGGAAGATTCGGATTAAAAAATTAGGAAGAAATTCTCTACTGTGAGGGTGGTGAGACACTGGAACAGGCTGCCCAGAGAACTTGTGGATGCTCCCTCCCTGGAAACATTCAAGGACAGATTGGGTGGGGCTCTGAGCAATCTGATCGGGTGGAAGGTGTCCATCCCATTGCAGGGGGATTGGCACTAGATGATCTTTAAGGTCCCTTCCAACTCCAACCATTCTATGATTCTATGATCTTCAAGTGCTGAGCATCTCATCCAGCTCCATACTGGCAGCTCCTCTAGAGCCTGAGCTGTGCAGCAGCCAAATATGAACTTCTGGTTCTGTCTGCACCCAGATTACAAAATGGGTATTTGCCTCTACTCTTTTTTGAACCCTGTTTTTTTGATTGTTGTGGTGGAAAAGTACTAGAGGAAATAAAATTCAAGCAGTATGTTTTATGAAAAGGAACTGAGAAAATGACAGGATGAAGCAGGACAGCGAAACAGATGTGTGGCATCTAGCCATGGTGGAATGAACTCTCTCCACATTGAATTCTGTATTTTTCTTACACTGAAAAATAATTAACTTGTAGAGCAGCAGGTTCAGATAGCCCTGAGTGTGATGATCAAAGCAATTAGCCTCTATCAGAGCCATTGTTTTAAGCCTTCTGAAAAGTCAACTGTGTATTATTTAGCCCTTTATAGTTAGATGAGCCAGACAACTTCTTTTAGAAAATGGAGCTGACATTCCAGAGCACTTTTCTGTGACAGTGTGTATTTGGTAGCAAACTCCAGTCATGGCATATATGAGGTCTTAATTGTGGTATTTTCAAAGCCATAAAAAGAGAAAAAGTTGTTTGGTTTTTTTTTCCTCCCAAATTGAATTCCTTTTATGTACTGCTGACCACCATCTCAAGTCATCAGTTATTTGGGATCCTCTTTTTTTTACCATCTTTTCTCCCTTTGCTCTTAGTGTGATGGGTTTGCTGAAGCACGGTGATAGCTAGTAACAAAACTAAGCCTTCTTTGCATCCTTTTCTCAGGTTCTTTAACAGCTATATGTAAAATGTATATAGGATATCTTCTACAAGGAAGAACAGATTATTTAATTTCCATCAACTCAGCAGAATTTGTAACTTTGACATTGTCTACCAGCATGTATTCCCCTGACTCCGTGTTTTGAAAAACATAATAAAACAAGCAGGCCTTTCCCTTTGTTCTGAAGTTTTGCCTCTTTTTCCCATGATCATCTAGTTCCAAGAAATGCTTCCTAATTTTTACTCTGAATCTTCCCTCTTTCAGCTTTAAACCATTCTCTCTTATCCTATCTCTCCAGTCCCTGATAAAGAGTCCCTCTCCATCTTTCCTGTAGGCCCCTTTTAAGTACGGGAAAGCCACAAGTAGTTCTCCCTGAAGCCTTCTCTTCTCCAGGCTGAATAACCCCAAATATACAAAAAAGCAAAACAGTTAAGGTTGCTATGAAAAAAACCCAACCAAACAAAAACAGTTGAGTGAGGAATGAGCTACTCATTTTTCATTATGGCAATTGTACTTTAGCTTGCTTCCCTGTATATTACCCAACTGACTTCTTTCCAGTGATCAAATGTCTTAACTGCATTGTATGTTTACTTTATAGCAAGAACACATATAGGCTTAATCCAAACAAGTTTATATTAGTTGTGTTTTCCTCATATTTCATGTGCTTTTCCAAGATAATGGGCTGCAAAGACTTTTTAAGATCCTGCTAGTATTCTGCAGTATATATAACAAGAGGTAAATAATTTTGATACGTGTTTAGTAGTAATCAATACGTATTGTAACTTCTAGTTAATCTCAATTCAGCTTTTAACTTCCCTGTACTCAAGCAACTGTGTCCTATGTAATATTCAGAAAAAAAAAAGACTTCCTGAGATCTCACAAAATTCATTTCTCTTTTAACTCCAGGCAAAATTCTTCCTAGCCTAAAAGACAAACAAAATTCTTCTCTTTAAAGAACAGTAAGCTATTCTTCTGGTAGCAATTTTTTAAATTTACTGAAACTGATCTTTGAACAAAAGTTTCTTAAAATCTGCTGAGATTAGAAGAAATAGAGATTTTAGCTTAACTTCTTGTCAAGAGTGACTGTATATAGGTATGTAATCAAAAGGTATCCTCAAGCTAGGCTGTGGGCATACATTTGTACCATAGCCTAGGCAAGCTCCATGGCTTGTTTGTAGTTCCATGGTGATCCTAATCATCCAAGTCAGCAAACTTGATGGAATGTGTCGGGTCTCATTTCTGTCCTACAATTATACTTTTGTCAGATGAAAACATGAGGACCTAAGCTTGCCTGTGGTTATGATCTCATTACAGCACATGCCTTAAACTGGTATTTTGGGTCCGGACCTCTGGAATAGACTGCTGTAAATTGTTTACTTTCAGTGATTAATGGGCATTGAATTGTTCCCTAGGGACAGAATAAATTAAATCCACTACATGTCTGATGCTCCTTAAAGTCCCTGGAGCTCCAGTAAGATACAGCAGTTGAAAGGTCCATACTGTCCCAGAGCCATACCTAGTTTTTTTCTACTCCATCTACCTACTCCAGCTTCAGGCATGCAGAAGTGGTAGCCTGTTAGAGTCTGCTATCTTCTTATTCAGTACTTCTTATGATGAAATTATTTGTAGCCAAGACCACAGGGAAATTTCTAGTAGAGACTTTCTGTACCCTTGGCACTGTTTTTTTATATGCAGCCAGCAATGGTTAAAAATGAGTCATAACTAAACACACTTCTGTTTATATTTCTATGTATGGTTGCAAGTATCTTCGTTTTTTACTGTAGAATGAAGCTTCACAGCTTTTAAATTAATTCTTCAGGTATGTCACTAGTGGGGTCCCAGTTGGAACAGTCTTTGAGGCTCGAATATTGCTGCCTAGGTTGAGACTACCTAATTCTTAATATTCAAGCAAATAAGATAATTGCTAGGATAGACATTAAGTTAATTCCTCAATTCAAAGAGAACCCATATCATCCTTACATGTGACTTACTTTATTTTAATGATTGTTGCCTTTGATTGAAAATAAATTGCCTCTACTTCAGCTTCAACACTGTTCTTTAATTTTGTAATTGAAATTTCATGAATCATGCAAATTTCCTAGAAATAAATTTTTAGTCTTGCCCTATGTACCATTGCCTCCAGGTAGGATAGAATGGATCTCATTTTCATTGGGAAGTAGTTGATTATTTTTCTCGCAATGTGTCTTTTGTTAATAATGTAGACGTTTTCTATAATCAACAAATATGCAGGTTTGGTTTTTTTTTTTTTTTTTTCCTAATTCATCTGGGCAGAACTCGAATACAGCATAACATCTTCAGGTTGTCATGTCTTAATTTTAGCTGTAGTGGTGTGACAGACATTAAAGCAGTAGTCAAAAAAGAAAAACCATTCCAACACCATTTGAGTCATATCACATACAAGTTTATTTTTCTCATTCAACAGAATGCCCTGGGCCTTTTTTCTCTTCTTCAGTTAGACAACAGAAAATAAGGTGAAAAAATATTTTGTTGAGACAGAAGCTTCATTACAATTTTTATAAATAATGAACTTATTCATAACTCAGTTTTTTGCTTTCGGGATTCAGAGCCAAATCCATTGCCATAATCTGGGGACAAAAATTTTTTGCTACACCTAATAGCTGTTAAACTGAATCGTGGCATGTTCCCAGGCTCATGAGCTCAGCCATCTGCAGGGTAAGTTGTTAGAACGGTCTCTGGGATGAGTTTGTCTTGAGCAATCTATCACCTACCTGGCAGCAACAAGCCATGGTTTAGAAAGTAACTTGAGCCAAGAATCATTTTAACAGGTACTCTGGATGCAGCCACGTTGTCTTGTAATAAAAGTGTTAATTGTATAGACTATTCTGTGATAGCTTTTGGTGCAAGAGAAAAATTCTATATAGGTTTGATTTTTCGATATCCTCTATGGATTGGTATGGGGTTTCAAACATGCAGAAATTTTCAAACTTATATCAGTGCCAGTAAACATCATTACTCAGGGAGCTTAGATGAGAGCTTGTCATTTGAAGTGCACAAAAAAGAATGACATATTTTTTTTGTGAGATATTTTTCTTCCTTAAGAGAACAGTGACACTAACTGCATTAGATGGTATGCAAAAACACCCATTGCAAGACAGTGAAAATATTACAAGATCATAGGAGTGGAGAAAAACTGCACTTCTGCAAGGGAAGGAAGAAATAACTGTTCATTCACATTGCACCAGTCAGTCAAGTCCTTGTATAAGCTGAGTATACCTGAATTTATCATCTCTTGTATCATGGGAGGTCTGGTCAGGTGGCCAAGGGACAATACGGCTGGCTGCTTGCATAAATCAGAAAAATAACTTAGACTGGTTTAGCAGCCATAAATCATCAGAGCATAGATATGACCTTTTCTCCTGTCCACTATGACAAGTGAAGAGGCTGACAGAGGAGCTACTTCGTCAAATGTACACAACCTGGAGATTTTCTTTCCTTGGAGATCTTCCTTCAGGCAGGTAGGTGGACACTGCAACTAGTCCACGTCTTGTAAGAAGTGCCTGGCCGCAAAGTCTCCTGTCTTTCTACTCCATATTCATTGTGAGAATGACATGGATAGGCTTTTGAGTTGGGCAAAATGAAGTTTAACAAGAGCAAGTGTTGAGTTCTGCAGCTGGGGCGGAATAACCCCAGGCACCAGTACAGGTTAAGGATTGGCCTACTGGAAAGCAGCTCCACAGAGAAAGACCTGGGAGTCTTGGTGAATAACAAGTTAACCATGAGCTAGGAGTGTGCTTGTGTAGCCAAGAAGGCCAAAGGTATCCTGGGGTGCAGTAAGAAGAGTGTTACCAGCAGGTCGAGGGAGGTTCTCCCTATCTGCCCTAGTGAGGCCACATCTGGAGTGCTGTGTCCAGTTCTGGCCTCGACAGTTCAAAGGATACAGGGAACTCATGGAAAGAGTCCAACAGAGGGCTACAAGGATGATTAAGGGACTGAACATGTTTCGATTAAGAAGAAAGGATGAGAGACATGGGGCTGTTTAGCCTGGAGAAGACAAGATGTAAAGGGGATCTGATCAATGCTTATAAACATGTAAAGGGTGATTGTCAAGAGGATCAGGCCAGACTCTTTCAGTGTGCCCAGTGACAGAACACGATGCAATGGGTACAAACTGGAACACAGGAAGCTCCATTCAAACATAAGGAAAACTTCTTTACTTTGAGGGTGACAGCCCTGGAACAGCTGCCCACAGAAGCTGTGGAGTCTCCTTCTCTAGAGACTTTCAAAACCGGCCCAGATGCAATCCTAGGCAACTTGCTCTAGGTAAAACTGCTTTGGCAAGGAGGTTGGAGTAGACACTCTCCAGAGGTCCTGACCAACCCTACCATGCTAGGATTCTGTTGCTCTGTGATTCTGTGAAAAACAGCTACTTTGCTGACCCATAATAGGCGTAAGAGATTTTCCCAGCTCATCTAAGTCTAAATTGAATTTGATGATAAAAATGATTGCCAAATGTCAGCTATTTACCAAAAGAAAATATAACCATCAACAGTTAACAGACTTTGACAGATGAATTAAAAAAAAAAATAAATTACATCCTATCCTGTTTCATTCTTTCTTCCTCTGAGCCATTTTTATTCTTGTGATGTCTGTAGCACTGGTAAAAGTGTATGACACTTTCTTTATACTTAAAAATTTTGTTCTGTTTTTTTTCTTAACTTCACTGAAATTGCAGCTCCCTACATAGTGATCACCACAGTATTTGCAGCCTGTTTCATGTTTTTGTTTGATAGCTTAATAGCTAGTGTTGACCACAAGATGGCAAGGTTTCTTCATTTTTCTGGGATGAGAAGCCTAAAGTCTCCTGACTGAGGAAAGATGTTGACTTTATTATATGATAACACTTACTTTACTGACAGTAGTTTGTGAACGTAACAGAAAAAAAAAACAAAACAAAACAAAACACATTTATTGTTCTTAGATGATAAACTTTTCATAAAATTTCAATCAGCTGTTACAATACAAGTGCTAAGCCAATAACAACAGACTCTTTGGCGCTACAATTGTCTAAGATTCTGCCAAAAAATATGTTGCATTTCAACAACTAGATTTTGCACAGCAACAGGTAATCAACCAGTGGAGAGTCTTCCTTCATCCAGAATTTACTTCTTACCTCCAGGGACCGAGATCCCTGAGGGCTGGTCTTAGCAGTGAAGACTGAAGCACAGAAGGCATTCCGTAATTCTGCCTTCTCTGTATCCTCTGCCACCAGGGGTCCCACCTCATTCATCAGCTGTCCCACATTTCCTCTAGTCTTCCTTTTGCTACTGACATATTTGAAGCAGCTCTTCTTATTGTCTTTTATGTCCTTGGACAGCTTTAGTTCCAAGAGAGCCTTGGCCTTCATTATTGCGTTCGTATATACCCTGACAACATTCCTATAATCCTCCCAATTGACCAGTCTCTTTTCCACACACTGTAAGCTTATTTATTCCATATGAGTTTTTCCAGCAGCTCCTTGCTCATCCATGCAGGTCCCTTGCCTCCTTTATTTGATTTTTCACTCATAGGGATGCACTGTTCTTGACCTTGGAGGAAGCTCCTCTACCTTCTAGAGTCCTAGCCCATGAGATTCCTCCAAGTAGATCTTTGAAGAGGTCAAAGTTAGCTCTCTTGAAGTCCAGGGTTGGAATCCTTTTTACTGATCTGCTCCTTCCTTCTTTGATACTGAACTCCACCATCTCAAGGTCACTATAGCCGAGGCTGCCGCCAGCCCTTACGTCCCCAACCAAACTTTCTTTATTTGTTAATACGAGGTCCAGCAGCACACCTTTCCTCATTGGGTCCTCCACCACCTGCATCAACAAATTATGATGAATGCACTGCAGGAACCTCCTGGCCTGTGTGTGCCTTGCTGTGTTGCCTTTCCGGAAAATGTCAGGGTGACTGAAATCTTCCATGAGCACCAGGGCATGTGATCTTAGGCTACTTCCATATGGCTGTAGAAGGCCTCATTGACTTCCTCTTCCTGGTCTGGTGTCCTGTAGCAAACATCCACAACAGTGTAGCCCATATTAGCCTGCCCCTTAATTTTTATCCATAAGCTTTCAACATGTTTTTCATCCCCTCTATGGTACAACTTGATATATTCCATTTGTTCTCTCACATAAAGAGCAACTCCACCACCTCACTTGGCCTGTCTTTCCTAAAAAGTGCATAGCCATCCATGACAGCATTCCAGACTTCTAAAGTATTGTTTGGTTTCCATTTGATATACCATGAATACTCCAGTTATCCAGCTGATGAAGTGAAATATGTCCCTGTCCCATCCACACTGCTTTACGGAACATTCACAAAGCAAGACTTAGTCCACATAAATTTTTGCTGACAGTCATTCACAAAATACCAAACTTTCCGGCCAAACCTTCAAGCAGTCAATTCTGCTGCCTCTATAGGTCAGGAGGTTGGTTCACTGCCTGCCTCTACACATTTGCTACTGTACACTGCAGATATATCATGTAGATGTTCATTGTTCTCATCAATGCATTTGGACAGATGGAGAAGATGCCACTTCAGTGCATGTAGCAATGCACAGTACTGTCATGTAGGATGAACAATAATATAAAAATCTGTGGTATAGCAATAAAAAGTCTGGAAGATGATGGGAGCACAGCAGAAAAAAATTTTTAAAAAGTCCTTTTTTTTCTGCTGTATCTTGGTTCTGTTTCACTGCATGACTAACGTAAAATAGAGAGTGTTAAGTTATAAACTGGCTTTTAGAACTGATGCTATGAAAAAAAAGAAATTACAAAGATTCAGATACAATCCCTGGAAAAGTAGAAAGACTTTATGAAATTTCCAGGCTTATTAAGATAAATGTGCTTGATTTCTTCAGCATTTTATAGGAAACTTTTAGTAAATAAGCTCTCATCAAGGAGATATTTACCTTGAACTCCCTGATAAGTAGCTTGATACAAAGCTCATTGTAGCTCATTCAAAAACTTACTTCTTTCAGTGGGATATGCACCTGGAGCTTAGTACATGAAGCTGTACTCTTTGTCCAGGTTTCTAATTTAATAAATTAATATTTGCCCATTTCTCATAACCCTGAATCCTGGATAAGGAAGTCTTGTTCAAATGAGTCATTGTTTTCTGATCTACTGTGATTATGCTACAAATCACTTGCTGGAAGCAGGATTGGTTGAATTCAGAATAATGGGCTCTGAATTCAATCATTCATCTACCATTCATGCTGAAACCCATGTGTGACATGGGGGGACTTAACAGAACAGAACAAAACTGAACATAGAACTTATGAACTGAACATAAACACATTTTAAACACAGAGTCTAAAATCTGGTCTTCAGCCCTAACCCAGACAGTTTTTCTGATACCTTAGGAGGTAACTTCTGTACTGAACTCTTTCTCTCCCACTGTTTCAGCTTGCGAACATTTTTGAACTTTCTCCACTTTTGCATAGTCCCTATCATGAAAATGCCTGGAATGCCCTGATGAAAACATCACCGAGGTATTTCTTGCTCATAACTGACTAACTGCAGAGAAAGAACAGAATGTTGAAATTTTGACTCCCCAAGAGCTTTTTGTCCCCTGAAGCAAGGAGTGCTCTGGAATACCGGTGTAGCTGTTCTTCCCATGATTAGCATGGGAGCTTACTGTCATCATAAGAATCAATGTTTCCTAGACACATCATGCTAAATCTCTCATATTAAGCTGTAAATCTGAGTAAATATAAGTGTCTCCCACTGCTATTAGCAAGCTCACAGTTGTCAGAAATTCTCTATTGCAATAATCAATTAATTTTTCTTTACATTTAAATGTTTCTATCACAAGTTCATTGCTTCTAACACTTTTGTCAACTAAGGCTTCTAAAGAAAAAGAAAGGCATGCAAAAACTCTTAGTAATGGGAATTTTTGCCTGTACTCTGTACGAGATGTGAAGAAGAGACAGTATTCTCTGTTTCTTGGGGTTCCTCTGAAATGATTGCATAGAAATCTGACTTGCCAAATACGTTCATGAATTTTGGTGAGCTATCTCAGAGTTTGAACCAAAAAACCTCTCAACTGTAGTTGTCATAATGCCAAAATAGCAGCTCAGAGAAGGAAATTGTAACGTCAAATTACAACCCCTGGGCAAAATTTGAGCATATTCAACCAAAACTAAGCAACCTGGCTATACTGAATCCACAGCTGGCTACTACAGAGAAATACTTTTTCCCTACTGTGAATTATATGCCTTCTTTAGTTTATAATATAACTCTAAGATTTCCATATAACAGGGTTGGGTTTTTTTCTCATTTGAATGCACTAAGAAGAATCAGAATTCTCTGAACACCTGAATTTGTAATGTATGACAGCAACTCAGACAAGTACCTCTACTGAAAATCCCCATGTTCCAGAAAAGAACAAGACAAAATTTTGAAAAGAAAGTGGAACTCATCAAAATTGTAATTCTGACAAAACCAAACCTGATTACGTCAGCAACCACAGGCACAAAGTTCAGAGAAACTTGCTTCTGGAGGAACTTGTTATTTTGGGAGTTGCAAAGGAAGCCAGTGTGAGTCAGCAGATGGCGCTGGAGACTTAGCCGTGAGACTAAAGTACTCAGTTTAAACATTTTATTCCTTTTAAGTTTTTCCTTAATGCAAAGTGCCATAGCTCAAGGTCACTCCCACTGTCTTGTATTATAAACCCTTGTGATATACTGTGTTTGTTTCGTCACTTGTGTATCACTGATGCAGTTTCATGATCTCTTATCCATAGTGAAATTTGGGCAGGTTATAAACGTAAATTTTATTTTGTCACATTTTTATCTGTTGAAGTGTTCTGTTTGGGAAATTAAGACATTTCATGAGAGAGAAGGAAAGAAGGAAGGAAGGAGGGAAGGAGGGAAGAAAGGATAGAGAGACTGAGTATTGTTTAACCAAGCCACACAAGAGTCAAAGGGAGAGATTTAGGGAATCTGGATGGAGAACCTAAATAGCCAGCTGAAAGTTAGGTTGATTTTCTTGGATATACTTGCCTGGAATGATAAGTGTTTGTTATTTTTTTGGGCATCCTCAAGTTCAATCCTTATCCTGCACTTCATGTAACGTCCAGGTCCTCTAGGCCTTTTGAGTCTCACACAGAAGCTGGGAGTCCTTGCACTTTGAGGGGCTCAGAGGGAATAATCAGAAGAAACTAAAATACAGGCAGACACCCCAAAGAAGAAACCAACTTTATATGGGTAGTTATACCAGCAGCAGTGAATTATACTGAAGAACAGAAAAGCAGTACTCCCTGTTAATCTGAACTGCTGAAAACAAAATGCCTTGGGTTGGATTGTTTTGGCAAGTTTTAATTAAATCTTTGATATCAAAAATAGATATTCTGCCTCAGTCTATCCTCTCCTGAATGTTGTCAGTGTTCCTCCCTTCCTTTCTGGCTCATGTTCAACAGTTTCCCCTCACACACACAGGGCTCTTCTAATTCTCCACATTGTGTCATACCTTTAAACCTTAACATCCGCTATTTGAGACCAATGTTATATGGAGTTTTTTGAGCGTATTGATTCTATATTGAATATACATATGGAAATCCCATTCCATGCATATCTCTCAGCTTCAAGTAAATTTATGATTTTTGAGGTTTTGGAGTTTGTTTGTTTTGTTTTGCCTTTTTTGTTTGTTTGTTTTCTTGGTTTGTTTTTTGTTTTTCTCTTTGTAATGTCCTGTAGAAAATCAAGGAAATATATTACAAGAGATTCAAGGTTTACATATTTGGCTATAAAAAGTATTTCTCAGTCAAAATGCTTTGACAAGAAAGAAGCAAAAGGCATCTAGTGAACAGTAACAGGAGAAGAATAAGTGAAAGATAGAGATTAAGATTTTCTTACAGCAACTGTAATGATTGAAACATGATATATATAAGAAAAGCAATAGACTTGCAAAATATTAGTGAGAAAAAAGGAAAACCAAAATAAGACCAAGTTTGTTGGTGACTGTGCAGTTCCCAGATACATACTTAAAACTGCATAAAAAGCATTTTTCTGTGATAAATAAACTGACAAAATAGTATTTGCATCAATTTTGATTCTGATAATAGGAAGAAGTGAGGAAAGAAAGAGTATTTTGAAACTCACCTGGGAAATAAGTGAAATCTAAACACTGAAATACTATGTATGATATGAATGACAATTCAGTGTCAAAACTAGGAAAAAAAAAACTCACTTACTGACAACAAATTACCTCGTCTAGCTTGCCCATCTTGGCAAATTAGTGTAATGGATAGAAATGACAGTTTAATGTAGAGAAGCAAGGAATTAATTTGGTGCCACAGTTGAAGAGCAGCCTCTACTTGCAGAAGAATGAACACAGTATATCATCTCAAGGAAAAGAAGGCCAAATACTATGCAAAACAATCTGCTGCAGAGCATTGAGTGTTGAAAATGCTTAGGTGATTTTATATAACAGTTCATGAACCACAGCTTAAAAAAGACACCACAAATGAAGTCCAGATAGAATTGCTGTTGGTGAATTGCATATAATTTGCAGGGAAATCACCCTTCAGCCTTACTTTCTTTTGGCTGCTTTGCCTTAGGTTTTTATTAGCATGTTCAGAGCACAGATGCCTTGTGCAGGTTTTGAGGCTCACTGGAGTGCAATTATTTGCTAATCTGGGTATGAAATTCTTAATACCTTGGTCATAAATCTCTATAATGGTCTGCAATCTGTCAATATAAAGAATTTAAAATTTAAGGGAAGAACATTATCATCTTGGTCGTGACTGGGTTTTGATTTAGAGTATTTTAAATTTGCAGTTTGTGTCTGTGTTTAAATACATTCCCATTTTGCATATGGTGAATCACCTTTTGAATCTTACATCAATTTGAATAAAGGAGTTTGTTCATTCATCCACACTGAATACTTTAAAATAAAAGGTTAGATGGGCCTATTCCACCTATGTTCTTTTAGTACCTTTGTGGAAGTTATCATACAGAGCATCTACACAGTGGATTGGATGGTCCAAATTTAGCATAGATTACCTCTCTCTGTCCTCCAGTTTTCTTCAAATTAGGTCCAACTAACATGTAGGATCAACCTTGGCAGGGTGCTTGGAGCTTAGAAGAAGCAAATTGTTTTTTTATATAACATCTGATTCTGATGCTTGACCGATACAAGTAATATTGCATCTTCTTAGTTAGTAAATTATACATTTATTTAAATTACTTAACATTTTCTGGGAGACACTGAGTACTTTATCTCTTCAGATGGTTGAGATATTTTTGTTTGTTTTTTAATGATGCCTTTGTAGACAGATTCTTATATGTGGTTTAGATCACTATCTTTTCTGATTGGATTATATGAAATGCTGCCAAGACTCCTAGTGAATTGATATATTAAAATGCAGTGACACTTTTATTTAGGTGGAATGAAACAATCTCAATGTATAATAAGCTGTGATGGATAATAGGGTGTCACTTCTTTTAAAATGCTAAAAATATTTTTTTAATAATCTCGAACATTGCAAAACAGGAAAATATGCCTGCACTATGAAAGTACTTTTAAAACTGGATTTATCATTGTAACAATTTAATGCTACTTTCCTTTGTAATATTTCATTTTGCGTAAGATGTGACCTTCCATATTTGCTAGTATCTCAAGACATATTCTAGATCATGGTTTAAGGGTACATCAATTTATAGGTGCGGTTATTAAGGGAACTCTAAAAAGTTTATTTGTTTAAATTTAGACACCTATTTTTCAGCAGTTTTCTGAAAGGCTACATATCCATGTATTCTGGTACAATCATCCTTGGAAATACTGACTCCACTGAAAATTTCAAGACTACTTCCAATAAGATGCTTTTAAGAAAAGAGGAAGGACTGGGCAGTGAAATGACATGAGCAGTCATATGTTTAGCCAGAGACATCATTTACTGATCAAATTTATCCCTTTATTTGAAAGATTAGGCTATTAAATTCACTGAAATGGAAAATTAAGAATTGTGAGCCAAATGTTCTGTTAATTTAAATTAAAATAATTTTGATGATTGTCCTGGATTTATGCTGCATAGCGTAGAACCTCCCACATCATGAAATTCAGTCAACCATGAATGCAGGCAACCATATCTTATAATAATCTCTAATTAACAACAGCTGAAAATTTAACTATTTTCTTCATCTTGAATCCATTAATAAAAAATGCTGCATTCTTGAAGCTCACTCTGTGTTTTCTGTATGATAACAAATAAGAAATATAATCCTGTTTCCAAAGTCAACTGGTTTAAGGGTTATTATTTTGTTGCTATTCAGAAGTAATTCCTCTACTAACATAAGAAAAATAATTTTACTAACATTTATTAAGATTTATCTGGGCAGGGTTCTGACCATCTTGTCTAGACTGTGCTTTTGACAAGAAAGTTTGGACCAGGTGATCCTTGAGGTCCCTTCCAATCTGGAATGCTATGATTATTAGTCTCAGTGAGGGCTGCACAATAGACTTGTGTCTTGCTAGCTTCTTCAAAAATGTTAATCTATTTTTAAGTAATTTTCACCTGTTCTGCTGCTGTGAGCACGGTGTGGAGTTTGTGGCACTGTTCTGCAGAGAAGGATTTAAGTATTCAAAAATTTTTCACTTGACAGGATTATATTTCTGCAGTGGACCCTTCCATCCAGTGTATTGATTTCTAGCACTTCCCCTTCCCAATTGGTCACATCTGCTCTATTTTGACTGCTGTTCAAAACATTCAGTTGTAGGGTGTTGACAAAAGCCATATGAAATGCTGAAAAGAAATATTTTACTGTATTTTTGTTTTCTGGCCTGCAGCACAACTTGGAGAAAGTGTAATGTTTTCTGCAAGAAATTTTTCATCAGTTAATCCTGCCTCAGTTTTTCACATGGATTTATTTTTATACTTACTGGGAGTCACTGAAAAAGTCAATCAGAGTTTTCAGTTTGTGTTTTATACTAAAGTTAGACAAATTTGATTTCATCATCTGTTTGAAATGATCTTGCATTTTTTTCTGCTTTGCCTTTTCCAAAGTCCAGGAATGTGTACCGGATAGAATCAGTCTTCTTGTCCCCTGGGAAAATATGTCAGTGTAATTGCCTTTTTCATTTGGTTATGGAATCATAAAATCATTTACATTGAAAAATACCTCTAAGATAGTCAAGTCAAACTGTAAACCTAACACTGCGAAGTCTACCACTCAGATGACGTGCTTAAAACTACAGCTGAAGTGTGAAATCACCAGGTTTGTCTGACGTGAAGCTCCATGCCAATTAGAAAAGCAAACCAAAATCTTCTCATGTTTTTTCTTTCTAGCATTCGATTCCAAC
>NW_008611495.1:0-15109 GCF_000691845.1 Merops nubicus | reverse complement strand
CAGCAGGATGTTTATTCTCCAAATCTCATTTTAAGACCTGAGTCATAAATACTGTGTCCCTCCAGAATAAATAAAGTTCAGGTTTCATCACATTGTTTTGTGAGAGGAATAGTCCAGGTTTTGGACTTATAAGAGAGCAAAATTGCATAGTATTAGTTTGCATTTATCAAAGAAAAAAACTGAATCCAGGCTGGCTTCAGTCTACATTCCAAACAATAATGTACAGGTGGCCTTATATGAGAGATTTTTTACTCAGTGTAAAATGTGGATCATTCATAGTACTTTTTTACTGTGTATAAAAGAATTCACAGATTAGGATTTTTGTCTGGTTTTAATTCACCTCCCATAAAGTTTTATGTTCGTCATAATTCAGAGAAAAGTTTCTGTTTTAGTGTGTTCTCATTATCGTTGTTCTTTCTGTAAACCATTGCTCCAAGGGATGAAAGAAAGCCTTTTTGAAAAGTGTTGTGATTTTTCTTATCTTTATCTTTTAGATTTCGATGTAGTTAACACTTGTGATGAATCCCATGCAAGCTTCTGAAGACACTTTTGTCTTTCAGTAATAGCAGGATGGAGCTATGTGTTCAATGCAACCTTAGTTAAACTGGATCATAACTATATTTGTTTCAAAATAAATTTGGTACACCTTTTGTATTCTAAGACATGAGCAGGAATTTCAGTCTAGAGATAAATGGTGAGTAGTAACACAGACTTTCTTAAATCCTTCTCTTGTTTTGCTGCAGCATCACAGTGGATTTTCTTATCTGTAAAGCCAAATTTCACTTAAAAAAATATAAGCACATTTTGTCTGGTGTTGTTGAACCAAGAACAGAAAATTTCAATAATGGAATTGTTCTGCGGAAAGATGTTTCAAAAAGGTTTTGGTATCTTTTCTGAGCAGACTACCTTCAAAAGCTGCTTCTCTCATGCCAACAGAAATGGCTTTAACCTTCCAAGGTGCCAAAGAAAAGGGAATAGAAAACTTGGAACCTAAATTCTTCAATGCCTATTATTTTAGGCTAAAGTTTAATAAAGCATCTTGCATATCTTTGTTTCAGATTTGCACACAGTCTCTTAACTACTTGCCTTGATGAGAAAGCATTTTTCTTGCTAAGTCCACAAGGCGATAAGAATGTTCTTTATCTCATCTACTGTATTGCCATCTCTTTTCAATTTGTTTTCAGGTCATTGAGGATACACTTTTGTGTATTTTAGTATCCCATTTAAAAGAGGTGCTATGTACATTTTTAGCAGTTAATTCTCAGTATAATCTGATATTTAGTAGTAAAACCTCAAGGTGAGAAGTACTAGTTTTTTCCAAGTTCCTCTCACTTCTTGTGGTTTTGAAACATCCCTAACTAAAAAATGTGCTTGATATAGAAGTACTACACCAAAAGACATAACAGGACCCAGCAGGTAGAGGGAGGTGATTCTGCCTCTCTTCTCCACTCTGGTGAGACCTAGCCTGGAGTACTAGCTCTGGAGCCTTCAGCACAAGAAGAACATGAACCTGCTGGAGTAGGTCCAGAGGATCAAAAATTATTAAAGGACTAGAACACCTGAGCTGTGCAGAAAGACTGGAAGAGTTGCAGTTGTTCAGCCTAAAGAAAAGAAGGTTCCAGGGGGATCTTATTGCTGTCTTTCAGTGCTTAAAGGGGGCCTATAAGAAAGATGGGAACAATTTTTTTAGCAGGGCCTGCTGTGACAGGACAAAGGGTAATGTTTTTAAACTAAAAGAGGGTAGATTTATAGCAGCCATAAGGAAGAAATTTTTTACAATGAGGGTAGTGAAACACTGGAACTGGTCACCCAAAGAGGTAGCATTCCAGGTCGGGTTTGGTTTGGGCTCTGCAGAACCTCATCTAGTTAAAGATGTCCCTGTTCACTGCACGGGGATTGGCCTAGATGAGCCTGAAAGGTTCCTTCCAACCCAAACCATCTATGATTCTATGCAAAAGCCTATTCTGATGCCCTTTATTACTAACAATGATTCCTTCGCTTATTTTAAATGTTTGATTTCTAGCTATTAGTTAGAATTCTTAAAATGCAAAATGTGTTTCAAATGTCTGATACCCTTTTATTAAATGGGGAAACAACGTATGTGAAGCTTTTTGGTGAAATAATAGAGCTTTGGACGCTAAATGCTACATAGCATTATTGTGCTATAATACAAGACTTGTTTAAAAACTCTTTTGAGCTTAGAACAAAACCGAAGAATTTGGATTGCTACAATCATAGAGAAAATATCTGTTTCCATATAGGATACCATTGATTCAGAAAATGTCTTTGATTTAGTTGTAATGTTTAGAGAAGTTGCTGTATATCTGGCATGTTCTGAAAATTGAAGCTATGAATTCAGCTGACTGAAAATGTATATAATACCACCACAGGCATGCAGCCTCATTCAGATTAGGAAAAAGCTGCTTCCTCCCCAGCTATCCACCAATCTAATTAAGACATTAAATTAGATGTATTAAGAATTTTAATACAGTAACTTCTTGTTAGCTCTTTCTCCACCCTTCCACCCCACACAGGCATATGGACACAAGCCCTAAAAATACAGAACAAAAATTAGGAGTTGTAAATTCTGAGTCACATTATTATTTTGCACAGAGCGAACAGAACCCTGTAATTCAAAGGTTGTTGTTTTATGTGTGCCAATACTGTTAGATCCTTTAGCCTGGCCAGGTGGTGAATTGATATAATACAGCTTTTTCCATCATTCCAAAAATCAATCTTCTTCTATTTTTCATTTCTCTTAAAGGCCGTTTTTCTCCCTCTCAAGCCAGCCATTACACAGACTGATTATGACTAAAATTGTCTTGAGTCCTACACAGTGAGAAAGAAAGATCCCATACAATGAGAAAAAAAAGTGGAACGTTTTCAGCTTTCTCTTGATTGTTGTTATAAAAGCATTAGTCTGAAATGAAAGGTTTGAAACAGAAGCTGTTCATTGGCTGTATCATAAAAGATCATCAGTGTGCATTGCTGTAAGCCCTGAATTGACATTTTAAGTGTCTTATTTGCTCACAAGAGGTTCTTTGCAAGCTTTGTCTTTTCTGTTTTGTAGACAAAGTGAGACAGTGCTCACTAGAGTGAACTGAAAATGCATTTTGAACATGTTAAAGCTGTTTCATTAAATGTATAAAAACTTTCAAATAGGATCTCATAGTGCAACGGTGATGATAGCAAATGGCTTCCTCAAAAGCCTATGTCTGAAAAACCCGTTTAAGATGCTCAAGTGTTTCTGAGCCCTTAGGCAGAATCAAGATACATGATTTCGAGCTGTAATTTTGTGATGTTCTTGGGTTATGCAAGAATGGATTCTGTTCTGAAGGTTCATCCCATTAGATTTAGCATCTCAAAGTGTCTCATCAGTGTGGTAATTAAAAGAAATGTGAAAAAGAAAACAGGGCAGCATTGCATTGCTTGTCACTCTAATCAAATTGAATTGGATATAATCTGTTTGCAGAATATGACATAGTGGGTGTAATTCCCATAAAACAACTCTCTGTATTGAAGTGGAATGAATTTGTTACTTAAGCAGAATCAAGATGGATTGATAGAAAGAGCTGTCTTAAATCTCTTATGAAAACTTAGTTTCAGCACTTTATTTTTGTAGAATTTTATCTATTAATTTTTTTTAATTAAATCCACAATTAAGCACTTGTTACTCTATTAGAACCTTAAATGTTGTTGTTTTTTTTTTTCTTTTTTTTTTTTTTTTTAATTCAAAGGATCTGCTTTTGCTCCACATCTGGTATTTGTCCACTCTTTTATAGAATCCTGTAAGATCTACCAGCTTTGAGATGATGGAAAATGGTGCCTGCTACAGGCATCACAACTTATTTCAGATTGAACAAGAAATAAGAAAAAATTTCTATTACTTAATGACTTTCTGACAGTTTTCCACTGGGATTAAAAATTTACCAACCAGATAAAAAAAAATTATATTTTACAATTTGAATACTAGATATATTAGGATTGTTTCAATGACCTAGGCTAATGAAACTCTTAGTGTGCTACTAACTAGCACAGATAAAAACTGTCATAAATTTGATAGACATTTTTCTACATTTTTGTATCAAATGAATAAGTTTCCAACTACAGGAATGAGTTTGTGCTATATTTAAGGAAAATCTGTGAACTGTAATGCTAGTATGTTGTGCAAAACATTAAGAACCATGATCATTGCAAGAATTAGAGTAAAGTGAAATTAAGGAAGCTTTTCTAGTAATATGGCTCATAAATTGAATTCCCAAAAAATAGTTTAATGATCAGAAAAATACAGATCATCTCTTTATCCTGTCAAATCCCATTGCTGACTGGTCATAAGCGGTGTCCCTAAGGGCTTGGTCTTGGGAACAGTCTTGTTTAATATCTTTATCTATGACCTGGATGAGGGGATCAAATCCATCTTCAGTAAATGTGCAGATGACATGAAATTAAGTGGGAGTGCCGATCTGCTGGAAGGTAGGAGGGCTCTGCAGATGGATCTGGATAGGCTGGAGCAATGGGCTGAGGTCAATTGTATGAGGTTTAACAAGGCCAAGGTGCCGGGGCCTGCACTTGGGTCACAACAACCCCAGGCAACGCTCCAGGTTTGGGGAGGAGTGGCTGGAAAGCTGCCTGGGGAAAAGGATATGGGGGTGTTGGTTGACAGTCAGCTGAACATGACCAGCAGTGTGCCCAGGTGGCCAAGAAGGCCAATGGCATCCTGGCCTGGGTCAGAAACGGTGTGACCAGCAGGAGAAGGGAGGTGATTGTGCCCCTTGGACTTAGCACCCATGACACCGTACCTTGAGTATTGTGTTCAGTTTTGGCCACCACAGGATAAGAAGGACATGGAGGTTCTGGAGCGGGTCCAGAGAAGGGCAGCAAGGCTGGTGAGAGGGATGGAAAACATGCCTTGTGAGGAGTGGCTGAGGGAACTGGGGTTGTTTAGACTGGAGAAGAGGAGATTGAAAGGTGACCTTATTGCTCTCTACCAGTACCTAGAAGGAGGTTGTAGTGAGGCTGGTGTTGGTCTCCTCCCAAATTACTGTTGATAGGACAAGAGGAAATGGCCTCAAGTTGCACCAGGGAATGTTTCTATTGGTTATTAGGAAGAATTTCTTCACTGAGAGAGTGGTTGGGCACTGGAACAGGCTGCCCAGGGAGGTGGTGAAGTCACCATCCCTGGAGGTATTCAAAAAACGAGTAGCTGTAGCACTTGAGGCTATGGTCTGGTGGTTAGGGAAATGTTGGGAGGAAGGTTGGACTTGATGTACTTGGTCGTCCTTTCCAACCATGGTGATTCTATGATTTATACATCATTTGCATTATGAATTATATTAATATAAATCCTGGAGAAAATATGTTTTTGAGTGAAATCTTGCACAGTGGAGTCTTTGTATTTGGAAAGCAATTTGGGACATAAACCTAAGCCTTTTTAATGGAAAAGAAGTGTGATTTAGTCCCATAATCTGAGTAGTTTAAAGCAGAACATCTCCTAAGACTGTCTCAACTGTTAAACGGGTATTTAACAATAGCATGGAAGTAACTAAGAAGCGTTGTTCCTGAGTGGTAACAACATCATTAAAATTAAATAAAAGGTGATGAAAAGTCTCAGCCAAACTAGGAACCAAGGCATGTACAGAACAAATGAAAACCTGTCAGGGCTAGATAAAAGCTGGCTAAAATTAAATTAAAGATGAGATGAAAAGAAGATAGAACATAGGAAAAACAGAACAAACAAAACCAAATCCGAACATTACAGTTACTTAAAAACAAAAGGAAACTAGCCAAGAAAAAATTTGTCAAGAACTGAGATGCAGTAGAAAAAAAAATTTATCTGAGATCGGAGGAACAAACTTGGATTTTTCAGACTGTGTAAATCAAATGAAAGGAGTCAGAATGGCATTCATCAGAGATTCACTATTTAACCACTTGCTAAAGCAGCAGGGAAGATGTGTTTTTCCACTGTAGAATCCATCATATAGAATATCTAACTCTGACCCTGAAGTGTAACTGATTTTGTAGACATCTCAGAGAGAAATATCTTATTATACCTGGTTTAAAAAAATAGCTAAGTGTTCCTCAGAGACCGGAACAGAAAGCTTTATGTTATCCCTACTGGTCTAAGTACTTTTTTGGAAAAAAAAGAAAAAAAAAAAAAACCCAGAAAGAAAATAAGCACTATCAGGCATTCATAACTGTATTATTTGGTTTTCAAACTAGGAACACAATCGAATTGGCCAAGTTTCACTCAAGGATTATATAATACAGTGTGACTAATGAGGTCAAAGTTAAAGTTGGGAAGTTATCAGACTTCACTGGAGCCCATGTTCATATGCATATTCATGTATTGTAGCTTCTCTGAATCTTGTGGAAGTTACCCAAATTTAATTGAGGACACAGTGCCATTCTGAAAGGCAATCATAATGTGTATCTATAGGTGCCTGAGTTATCAGACCAGCTGGAAAGATTCAGAGCAGGGTTCAACCACAGGTGAACTCATTCATTCCCAGTTGGAGAAGA
Organism: Merops nubicus; assembly: GCF_000691845.1. Classification (NCBI taxonomy): domain Eukaryota; kingdom Metazoa; phylum Chordata; class Aves; order Coraciiformes; family Meropidae; genus Merops; species Merops nubicus. The sequence continues at coordinate 8,590 of NW_008611495.1, read as the reverse complement.
AACTTCAGTGTCAAGAAGAGAGGCTGGTCTTCCAGGATTCAATACATTATATGCTTCACAGTTCCTGGTGTCAAGCACCCCCCATGTCATGGTAGTCTCCTCTTGTCTCAAGTGCTCCATTAATGTTAGGTAAACTGAAGGACTAATAGAGACTGAATCTTGGCTAGAGCTGAATCTTAAGATGATTGCTGTTTTACCTAGACATATGGGCTTGTGAGAAACTGCAAGTAAGAAACAAGTAAGGCTTGGAAGAAACTACAAGATATCATCTTATCCATCTCATAGGCAGGCTCCTTTGAAATACAAAACCTATTCAAGCACTTAACCTTAGAATTTCTTAGGCAATGTACAGCTACCTTTATCAAGAAGACAGTTTGTTTTCAATCAACTAATTTGAATCCCTGTTACTACGGTGTATTCCCATGACTGTTCTAACCTTCAGAGACACAGAAAAAGTCTTATTCATAAACTCCTCCCTTCCCTTTTCTTTGTGTGTGTTTGTGTGCCAATCTTTTATCTTTAAGTAAGCCTATTATGAAATACCTCTACTTCTTTGGGTTGTTGTTTTTTTTTTTTTCCCCTAATATTTTGTAATTTTTTGAAATTTCTATCTGTAGTAATAGATAAAGCTTTTACTTTCAGACATCTAGATTTCAATTCCAACCTTACATTTGTAGGAAGCAACACTGTAAACTTTGGAAATTGTCACAGAAAAATACCCAAGTGAATTTCTAATGTTCTGTTGGAGGAATGAGAATGTTCTGTGAACAGGGCAAGGTACAGGAAGATGAAGGTAGGAGGCTCCTACCTGGGAAAGAAGGTGTCAGGCTTTGTTTCATATCTCTGTAACCATATTGCTAAACGGTAACAGTGACATCTGATAAAAAGAGTCCAGCCTTGTGAGGGGAGCTTGACAGTGAATTCCTTAAAAGATTAAACATAAGTGCTAGTATAATAATCCTTAGGCGCATTGAATTAAACACCGAGAGACAGAACACACTTTTGGCCTCCTCCACCTTCCTTTTTTGAATAGACGTGCTCATTAAAAATAAAACTGAAAATAAAGCCCAGGCAAAGTGGCTGTTGGTGAGTAATATGTGACATTCAAGCCAGCTAAATATCTGTATTTTTTATTTTCCTCTGCTAAGGAAACAGTTTGAGAAATTTATTGCAGTATTCAAAGAAAAATTGCTTGTACGTGTAGGGTGGTGAGGTGAGAAAGGTGAGAGGTGCTATGGGATGTGCAGATGTGGACATTATTCATTCTTTTACTATTAGCAATAATGAACTGATAAATTTTTTTTCAACCGACTGTTTAAGGAGTATTTTAAACTTTCAGAATAATTTAGAAATATGTACTCTCATAGAAAAGCAATCAGCTTGATGTGACCAGGTGATTTTTTGTTTCTGAGAGCTTCCTTTCATTTCTTCCCACATCGCTCCATTTGCTAAATTTAACCAGCCATATGCAAGATTCTGACCTTTTTTAAAGCTGTAATAGTGTGAAAGAGAATTTTAAATTCTCTTAACAGAAACAGTAACACAGAGAAACAGGAGGCTTCTGTGCCCACTCAAAGCTAGCCAGCACATTCAAGTACTATTTTTGCAATATTTATTTATGAATAGAACCAGAATTGACCAGAGTGGCTTTACATTATTTCAGCATAGGCGTTTCACTGTACTGAAAAAATAATCAGAGTTGCAATGAACACAAAGAAAAAAACAGTAAAGACTGTGGTTTTTAGGGTAATTGACTTCAAATAAATAAATTCCTATCCTGCAGAATTTTCATTTCATTTATATTTTTATATCATACCATTAACACGGTATTTGCATACAAATACATGGTTATAATAGAATAATGCACAAAAGAAAAAATATATACGTGATGTTGAACATGATACTTGTAATATAATATGGAGAGCTAGTAATATATGTCTAGGTTAAACACATGATAAAAAATAACAAAACAAAACAAAAAATTAAGCATTAATGGTAAGGGTAAGGAAAAGGAATGATTTCTGTAATTAAGTACCTAATGTGGGCTGAGGAAAAAGATTGAGGACATCATACCAAATCAATGGAAGAAGGAAAATTTGAACTGAATAATATGGAGAGCCTTTAGGTGGAGGTAGGAAATGATCAAGAGAAGGAAACAAAGAAGTTACACAAAGTAGCAAGTTGTAAAGAGAAAACACAGATCCCTGGATTCTGAGTTAGATCACAGACCTGATTCAGCTGAAAATTAACTCACAGGAAAAAATAAAGCAGGAAAACTGTGGAATTATGCTCAGCATGCACATTTAAATTACTGTAAAAATGCTACACTTTAATGCGTATAAACCACTCAATAGTTTTTGAGTTTATGGCATGCAGGGTCTTTCTGTATGGTACAGACATTTTGTTTGTTGCTACCTTTAGCAATGACTGAGCCTTTTTCCCCTGTCACTGTTGATGTGGTTTGGAATTTCCCACCTTTCTGCTGACCTCCACAATAGAGATGGTGTTATTTCAGCTGTAGCATTTTGAGGCAGCTGCAGTTGAAATACCAAATACAGCTTAAAAATGCATCCATTACTTCCACCAAGCTACACTTTATCCCCAGATGTGCTGATACAAACGCAAAGCAAATAAAAAGATATGTGGCCAGGTTTTGATAGAGGGAAGAAAAGTAGGTGAATAGAGCCGATATAAAGTAAATATTTCAATTCAGCGGCTAGAGGTACACCAATGTGAGGATACATGAATACTAAACAACTGAAAGGAAAATTAAGTTATGCACAAAACTAAAAATAGATATACTGGAGATGTAAAAGAAAAGCTGAGAGGGGAAAAAAGAAGGAAAAAAGTATAATTTAAAGGTAGGCAGTTCTTTTTTAATTTATTCTATTTTTTTTTTCCTTAAGAAAATAATTGTAATTCTTTTAGAAACCTGTAGAGTTTCAGATAGATGCTGCATATTGTTCCTGTCTTTGAAAAGGAGCTTTTTTTCCTTTCTGACACATGAGTGATCCATAGACACCAGATGTTAATTTTTTTTATGTAAGCAAAAAATACTACCTTTGGATTTCTTTCAGTAGTTTAGATAGCTGTTGTCAATCTATGCATTTTAAACAGCAATAAGACTATTATTATTAGTTTTCAAGGCATTTCAGTCACTGTAATTATTATTTTTACATTACTGCACTCTGTATCTCTACTCTGTATCTCTTATCCTTTGTCACTTCTGTAGTTGTGGTATCTGGACTCAAAATCTCAAAACAAGGGCGCTCCAAAACATGACTATCTTAAACTATTGAGAAATACTTTCACGCTATTTTATTGAAGGCAGATTTATTGTTGCATGAAGTGGAATTTTCACCTCTTTCCAGATCCATATCTGCCACTTCTTTCTTTCATGTCATCATAACTCTCATCTCCCCACCATGGCAAGAATTTCTTCCTCATTCCCCTTCTCCCTTATCTTTTGAGTGGTTACGTGCATGTATGTGGAAGGTCATAAAATGCTTCCACTTTTTTTTCCGTGACCTTGTGATGCAACAGGCTAGCAGGTAATGTAGTAGTTATAAAAATGATCAATCAGCAGAATATTGCTCAAGTAACTTTTCCAGATGAAATCTTTGAAAGGTGATGTAGCAATAAATATAGGCATGGGAAAAAAATAAATAAAAAATGTCATTTTATATGTTATTTCCTGAATAATCTCAGATCTGCAGTCAGGATTTCATTAATCAGTGTGTTGAATTTTTTTAATAGCAAAATTGTTTGAAAATTTATCCCAAAATATTTTAATACCCTTAATATTTTAATATCCTTTTATGCAAAATTCTAAGTCCTCACAATGAAAAGTTTTTATTAGTTTATGAGGTCATTTATACGACTTTTGTTATATCAGGGCTTTTTCAAAGAATCTTCTTGTCAGACTATCAAGCAGGGCATTACCTCACTTATTCTGGCTGCATAATTCTATATACTTTCTGGATTTTATCAGCCAGTATCAAACACATTTGAAAAAACATGAAAAGAAATATATTTTGTCTCTGAGCTTTGTAATAGAGCAAATAGTTAGAGCCAACAGCATCTCCCCTGGATTTTAGGAGAATGGTATTACCCTGCCTTTCTCTGAGAGATTGCTGGTTACCTTCTGTCAGTGAGCAACTGTCTCGCTGCAAAGCAGAAGCACAATCTCATCTCTTTTGTCTGTGTGCAAGGCAATTACTTCTTAGAAAGTGGAATTTCTTCAGAATGACTATGTACAAGAGCAAACGCAGAAACCAAAGATGTAAGTAGATCATAAAGTTTTTTTAATGTTCTTACAGAGGAGGGAAAATAAATCTCCAGTTTCATTGAAAACCATGCTTTGCCCTGCTCTGGTTAAATACCAGGAAAGCAGGAACAGTATTCCCTCACAATTATCCCACTGTTTCTGTGTTTTAAGTGCATGAAAAAGCTTTAAAATAAAAAATTAGCTCACTTGTTACCTTGGAAACACTCAGTAAGTGATTGCTCTATAATACCAACAAAGAATTAGAGATGAAATACAAGTTCAGTTCAGAATAGCTTCCTTTATTCAGGGCTTGATGATTGGCTAGCTGTAGACTTTGACTTGACAGGGTAAACAAGTTTTCACTTGGTGGACTTTTTTATGTGGTTCAATTTAGGGAGCCAGCTATACCTGAACTTATTATTATAGGTAGTTATTTTATTTTCCTTCACCACAACTTTCAGAATTAAGTCATTTGCTTAAACCACATAAACAAAACTGGGGGGAGGGAAGCATGCATGTGCCTCCATTGTGTATTTAAGACACTCCAGCCCGAAAATTCACCGGTTTCTAAATGCATGAGTTTCCAGTCATGCACATCTTTGACTTTTTAAATGGCTATGGCATCAGCCAGGGGAATTTCAGTATCAATATTGCCTCCTCTGACATTACAGAAGGGTGACTCAGGCAAGTAAAAATGAAGTGGGTCAGGCCATGAGGTGTGTATTACTGTAAGGAAATCTAGCAAAAGGCCAAGTTACAAATGGAGAGCAGGTCTGAGGCTGTGAAAAAAGACATTCCTCTAAGAAAAATGCCCTATAGGGACTGTGTGCTTTCAGGGAGAGAGCAGGAGGGGAGGAATATCAGTTCCAAAGAAGGGAAGTTTGGGCTTTATTTGGATAGGAAATTTTTTACTGTTCAGAGTTGAAAGGATATATACCACTTGCCTCATTTTTTGATCCTTAGAGCTTAATCTTTCCAGATCTCCATTTTTTCTTGACCAAAACAAATGGATGTGCTGCATGTAGAGAATTTGCAGGAGAGATCTCTGCCAAAATCTCTGCAACAGGATTCAATCATCTGCTTCACATTCAATAAAATAAATTATTATAAATTATGTCCCCATAACAGCAGTGAAAGAAAATAATTTGTAGAGAGGCAGATTATGTATTAATCCAGTTTATTTTCACAAATTAATTACTCTTACTGATATTATGTAAACCAGGATCCCTTTCTACAGGCAAATGCATTCTTGCATTCTCTTGTTCGAGTCCGGTTATGGTGCACAGTAAGAAAATTTGTGACCGGGTAGCTCAGTTTTTAGTTTGGTTTTGTTTTTTTTTCTTTTTTTTTCTTGTTGTTGTAGGGATATAGTCATTCATGAAATCTGCATGCTTTGTATAAACAAGCTGAAGAATGCTTTTTTTGAAGAGATCTTGCTTACCTCCGTTTCCCTTCTTGTAATTATGAGGGTGGCTGTTGTACTATTTTGTTTTTTAAAACTGTCTCTAATTTTAAGATCCTAATTAATAAAATCTCTCAATAAAACTGCCTTAGCTATATTATATACCAATACTGTATGCATGGAAGTTTTATTAATATCTTTTAGCTAATTAGCAGCCACAAAATTCTTAACAGACAAGAAAAATAATTTTAGTAACTTTGATATTGCTCCTATTCATATCACTCAGGCTTTTCTGGAGGATAGATATAATCTATGCAACTGTTATTTTGAAATATAGAGGATAATGGTATCAGCTGTGTTAAGGAGTAGACAAGTACTACATTTCCAGTCCATTAAATTTAACAAATATTCTATTTCAAACTTGAAGGCATATTTGGTGGCCCTTAATAAACAGTAATAAAAGATATTTAGTATATAATTTCTAGTATATGTAAGGTAAATCTTGGGGTTTATGTTTCTGCACTACCTCCCACTAAAACACTTGAACGTGTGGCATAAAACAAAAGTGAGCTTTGTGGCTTTTTCTTATTAATTGAAGTTCTGCTTCTGGATTTGGTACATGCTGAACAGTTGTAAGCATTGCTTTCCTAACCCTTTTTTTCTTTAATGTTTGAAAAAGAGTGTAAAGGCATTTTGAACTTAATTTAAAAGCACATCAGATTGGGAAGGAAGATATTAAAAATATAGACATGACCTTTTTCTAACATAGAATATAAGGAATCTCCATTTCCAGCTTCCGCCCCAGGTACAAAACTGTTACCAGAGGAGCAGATAAAAAAAATGTGTCTACTTACCAGTCTGTATGAATGGAATAAGGATTCCCCATATATTTCTTCCAGTTGAAGCATCGCACATAAGTCTTCTAGGTTCAAAACTAATCTTAAAGTTTCATTGTGCCTTTGGTTTTGATTCTAGTCAAAGTGCTACTCATATGAAGTAGCTAAGATACATTATTTATTCCATACATATTTGTAACTAATGAGAATTTAAAATAAATATCATAGTAAATTGTGAAACTTGCATCACTAAATAAACAAAATTCAGACTAAGGCTATTTCTGTATGAATGAATGTGCGTACCTGCCTAAACATACACAAGCAGTCTCCATGTGTACATTTGTCTGCACATCCCGATTTATAGCATGCTTTATCTTCAATTCAGGATGTTGTCAAGCTGATAGGCTGGATTCTCATTTCATTTTATAGACCTAATGACTGAGTAAGGAGAAAAATTGTAACAAATGCAGTCTTATAAACACTGAAAAACTGCTAAACGTGTGGTAAAGATTTTCTGAAATGAAAGGTTTGAATCTTAGACTAACCTGCTTTGGACCTGCAGCTGCTGAGGAGGATGGTGAGGGCAAGCCTTGCAGTAGGCTGCAGTGCACATGTGGGTCTTTTCCATGGACAGGCAGTCATTCACACCTTCTGGAGATGCCAATGTATCTCTCCTCTCATAAAGTGCTCAGCAGGTATCCATTTTTGACTGTGGTCTTTCTTGTAGGCTTCACTGTTACAGGAATCAAGGCAGGCTACTGCCCTTGAAGAAACTAACATTGGAAAAAAATTACTTATCTATAAATCAGCTTTAAGACATCCACATCATTATTATTTATTCAAGGTTAGTGTATCTTCACAACTTAAGAGCACCTTGTAGAGGGGTGTGTATGCCAAGAATGAAATGGTGATCCTTAATGACGCTTCAGTCTAACACTGTAAATTTGACTGGGAAGAAATGCAAGAGACAGCAGTTGCCAATGTAGCAGGCAGTCGTGTTTTGAGGAAGACAAGTGACAGCACTGTGAGGAGATATCAGAGCAATGCCTGGAGTTCACAGGCTGGCTGGGATTTCCCTGCAACACACATGAACCAGAAGTTGCAAAGTTAAGGCAATTATGGAAAATTTAAGGAGAGAAATGGGACTTATCTTCTACTTTCTTCAGCTTCATGTTTTCAGTGTTTTGTGGGATCTTTTAATCAGCTCAGTAATGACACAATGGCAGTTGAGGCAAAGAGCAGTTACTTTCGAATATTAGGAACCATTGATAAAATCAATCCTGTCCCTTGCCAAGGGGATAATTCCAAGACATCAATCCCAAACTTGTTTATGACAATATGAAGAATATTGTCAGTAGCAAATGTCCTTTAAATTGTGCTCCAAATGCATTAATGACACCTGCTATGGCTTGGCTATCAGAACCATGTAAAATATTTGTTTCCACTGCATATTGCAGTCTGCTTAGCTGAAATAGTCATCGCTAATCTTTTTATGCTAACAACCTGTAAACAGTGACTTTTTTTAAAAAGGTATTATGTAGATGTTGTGGAGATTCTGTTTCTTTTAAAGCCATGATTAGTTATATTTCAGGGTTGTTTTGGTTTTGTTTTTTTTTTTTTTTTAAAGAGTAATGTGAGGGGAGACATCATATTTCCTTTTATTTTGATGATTTTTCTCTCTTCATAGGAGAAATGTCACAACTTTACCTGCAATTATCAAATGGATTATAATTCTCTGCCCTTAGTCCCCAACAAGTAGTTGCTGCAATGCAGCATGCATGTGGCTGTTGCAGAAAGTCTTTTACTTTTGGTTTAAACTAGTGCTGTATTTAGAGATGTGCTGTCCGTGTCACCTGATAAAATCTGATGAGAAATTCTGTGAAATTACACTTTTAAATATTTTATCCTATCAGCATTCTTTGATTTATTATGTTGTTTGCTATATTTTCTTTTATTGATAGATCCCACTTGTCATCTTTTCATCATGGATTTGCTGTCCCCATTTTTTTTTGTCCAAGTTTAGATAGTATAATCAGTCTCAGCCTTGAAAAATAGTGTTGGCATGTCCTGGTTCCGTGTAAAAAG
>NW_008611494.1:14876-27908 GCF_000691845.1 Merops nubicus | reverse complement strand
TTTGCTTGCTTGGCTCATTTTAACACTTGTTCTGAAGCAGCCACTACTCCTTGGAAAATGTTTATAAATGGAGGCAGTAAATTAGCAGAGGCTCAGAACGTTCCCTGTGCTCTTCAGTCTATAATTAATTTAAAGGCAGCCCTTCATTCCCTTCACGTGGTCATCATTCAGTGACCTCCTCTCGCTGACTGTACAGCTGACTTTGGGCAAAATTATTTCCCCTGCATCTGTCTTGCCTTTTGCAAATATTTTTGATCCTTCCTTTTTGTGTCTTGGCTTCCCAGTGGAAGATTCCTCTGGGGACGTGGCTGCTTTGCCTGTGCTTGTGGGCTAGCTCCTTCCTTCACCTCCTTTATATAAAGAATGTCCTTTTTCAGTAAAAGAAACCATAAAACCATAAATTCACACAAGAACAGTGCTGGCACCCCCTGCCCAGAGCAGATCAACTGTATTTGTGTCTCTGCCTCTTTCAAATACCCACAGTGAAGAGATTTTCACCACCTTCCCAGGCAAAATATTTCAGTATGCCACTTTTTCACCCATGGAAACTTTTCTTAATTTAATCTTTATTACCAGCCCAAATTATATGGTCTTTCCACACAGTTCACATCTTCCAGACATCTTCCTACTTTTGCTACTCCTTGTGGATGATCTCCAAGTGCTGTTTGTTGGTTGGTTTGCCTTTTTTTTCCCCAAGCATTTCTTGAGTATTTTCAATTTTAATTTAAAGTTCAAACTCTTTTTCAGTCCCCTCCCAACACCTTGTCATCTTCAGGTTTGTGAATTCTCTTCCCTTACTAAGGTCACTTATGGAAATGCTGAAATGAGACCAGGCAACAATTGCTTGGAAATCTCATTTTAATGGTTGGCCTTTGGTATGACATGACAACAAACTGGTCTGCTAGCACAAATCTCTATCATGCTTCTTTGGATGTGTTGTAAGAGAACCTGAAATCCTTGCTAAAGACAAAACATAACACCTGTGACCATGCCATAGACAACCTCACCTGAAACTCCCTGGCCAGCGTGTTGAATCTCTGCAGCTCGTAGTTCAGGTTTCTCCTGTGCTCAGCAATGGAATGAAATGTTCCACAGAAAATCCTGTTTCTGTGAAGTTTCAAATCAGTTTTAATCTCCCCAGGTGATATCAGAGTATGAAACATCCTTCTCAGACTTTCTCTGAGGAAACCCCATGATGCCCCCAATCCCTTCTTCTCCCTTCACTTGCAGAATGGAAGATGTGTCTGAAAACTTCCAGCTCCTGGCCTCTGAGGGAAAGCCCACACAGCCAGCAGGAGAGTGGGCAAAGTTGTTTTGATTGATGTTTGGATGCCTCCTACAGGGTCTGGAATTTGGGTTAATCTGGATCCCAGATGGGAACTTTGGGGGGAACCTCAAGGATTGCTTGCTTCAAAGAGAGCAGGTGAGACACATGGAGAACACCAGAGGAGCCTCTCACGGGCCTGTCTGTATGCAGGTGTCAGCACCTCCTCTTCCTCAACACTTTTGAGGAGTCTTTTTTGTATTTCAGGAAAAATGAGGTACTTGTAAACCTAAGACAATAATGTTTGTGGTCAAACACTGAGTTCACTAAGAACAGACACCAGCAATTATTCCTGTGAATCATGGCAGGTACCTGGTCCTTTCTTCAGTAAAACTCAGTTCCCTCTGGTCCTCCAGCATCCTGACTTGGACTTCAGAGAGAGCAGGAAAAGTAACAGCATCCAATAAACACAGCAGGGGGTTGAATTCCAGCTCTTCTCCTGGGCTGCCCTCATTTTTCTTGCTCCTGTTTTTGGCTTAACCCAGGTTTAAACACCAACAGTTCCAAATTCCACCCATGAGGTGGGGAAAGGGAAATGAGCAGGAGGGCTTTGATGCAGCACCAGGGCACTCATTTCCCCTCCTATGAATACCAAAAGCTGTTTGACAGCATGATTACCAAAACTCTATTCTCCCATAGCTACATCTCCATAATCTGTCCCACTTAAACCCTTACATCCATTTAACCTTCTCCATCCATCTGACTATAAGGAGCATATAGGTAGACCAGAAGTGATGGACAGGGACCTCTTAAGACCTCTTAAGAGATGGCTGAGGGTACACTGCAAACATCTGTGGTGTTGCATGGACATGTCTCTGTGCTGGCTGGAAGACTGTAAAGGACCATGGGTTGAGTTAGGTGGCCAAGCAAAGCCCCTGGGATCCAAGTTAGCTTTTTCACTGTTCTACTCTGGATTTATTCCTGAATCTAGAATAAGTTTCCTTTAAGAATGGTCCATCTATATAAGAAAGTTTTTAACCTCTCTGTTACAAAAAGGTTCAATGCAAACCCAGAAGTACTAGCACCAAAGTCGAATGTTTGACAGGTGTCTACTTAATGTTGAGAAGAAAAGCAGAAAACCTGAGCAAATATTGTTCCTAATAATGCAGAATCCTTTAAGGAATCTTGTAAATGGAAAAGTAATATTTTCAGAGGGAAGTGAGTGATAAAGGCACCAGAATCCAATTTTCTACAATGATTCAGTATCTACAGCCTTGATCCTCAGAAGAGTGTAGATGTCGACCTCCTTTGGATTTAGTGTCCCAGGTACTTTGAAGTGCCTACACCAAGAAACTCCACCTTGCTGAGTGTTCCAAGCAGGACTGGTTTAGAATTTTAATGAATTTTGTAATTGAACTTAACTTCTAAGGCACCAATGCTGTTCAGAAGACCTTTTGTATGGTGTTCCTATCATGAAGATAGTTTATTAGACAAATCTGTGTATTCTTTCCAGGCAATCACTGTACCCAACCACTGCAAATAAAACATCTAACCACCCTTGTGAAGGATACTACAGGGCTCACTTTTTGAATACCAAAAAACAAGCTCTCTTGGGGAAGGAAAACAGGTGGGCACAAGTGTGAAACTCCCACGTGAAGTGTAGATTCCTCAGTCTGAAGCAGCACAGGTTTAGATTTTAAAGTCAATCAACCTCATCTGTTACCTCAGAGATGTTGGGAAGGGAAAAGAAATTAAGATCAAAGAAGATGGAGATACAGAGTAAAACTAGTGTGAGCTGGAGGCAACTGGGACTGAAAACAGGCATTTTGTGCCATGGAGAGGGCTTGACCTGTCCAACAGGAGGGCCAAAGGGCCAACTCACTATCTGTGAATTGAGGAGCAGGGGTCAGACACCTACATATCTTCTGGCTTGGTCTCACAGTAGGTCATGTTTTCATGAGTGAACTAGAAAGGGATTGGGTTGCAAGAAAAAAACAGTCCCACTAAAAAGATGTTGGATGGTGATTTGTGAACAGCTTTATTGTGCCATTCCTTCAGGCCACAATGCTGTTCATTAATCCACGTGTCTTGCTGAGCAGACCCGAGGTGATGCAGGAGCATGTTGCGGCTGTTCTACAGTCCTGATGTTTCCATGAAACTTGTACTTCAAAGCTCTTGTCTGTCTGGGCTGCAATCAATGGAGCTGCCAAGGGCACTCAGATATGTGGCTCCAGCTAATCCCATGAGACCTGGATGTCTGATAGATTTTCTCAGGTTTAGATATCAACTTTTTGCATATCAAGGAATCTTTTTACCCATCACAGAAAATGGAGCACATCTTGCTGGGACTTAGGACAGCAGGAGAGGGGATGCTGCCCTCTGAATAAACTGAAGGATTCAGGGAAGAAATATGAAGTTTGTCAGGCTTCTCCAGGCATACCAAGGCTAATTGCTGTCAATAGAACTAGCGTTCATGAAGGGAACCTTGTTGTACAGAGGAATAGCTCTCCTGCTGGCATGGAGCTTCTGGTACCACACTGTGGCTCAGGCCCAGTGTTGTCTTGCAGGGAACAAGCATTTGAAGCCAACATCCCTGCAGAACAAGGTCTGGTCCTTTTCTCTGAGCAACCTTTCACGGCTCTTGCTTGGCCCCAACCTGCTGATCCTTGGAGGACCAATGCAGGATGAACCCAACTAGCCACTAAGGCTGCTCTCCCTCCTGCTGGCTCTCAAACGGTTCATACAACCTGGCACCTACGAATTTTCTGCCCTGGGTTCAGTGTGGGGCTGCACAGAGAGTTGGGTGGTACTGGGCAGATACTTTGCCCTGCTCCCAAGTTCACCCTCGTTGCTCTGACACCTCTGGCTGCAGCAGAGTGAGCTTTGCATGTGGTGAAGACTAGAAGGGACCAATGATTTGTTTCACTGGTGTTATGTGGACCATTCATCCAGAACTGAGAGGAGTTTTTCATCTTCACAACGCTGGGCTGCCCTCTCTGGTATGAAGTCACAGAGCTGCTGTCCTGATGGTGGTACCATGCACGTCCTTTTATCAGCATATCCTTTTATCATGCATATCCTTTTATCATGCATATCCTTTTATCAGGATGAGGGAGAAAATGTCCCAGGTGCTGGAGCCTTTTCTGCAGCCTCACCAGGATTCTTCCCTGGTGTCCTTCCCACCTGCACAGCATTCCTGTGCCACACAGTGACTCTGTCCTGAAGCTGGGCTCAAACGGGAGACCTGACTTGTCAGACACCCTGTGTCTGGGTGTCCAGCATCCTGTTTTTTTTAGGAATTGTGTAGTCTGCAGGACTAGAGAAGTGATGGTCCCACTGCACTTGGCACTGATGAGGCCATGTCTTGAGTACTGGGTTCAGTTTTGGGCACCACAGGACAAGAAGGACATGGAGGTTCTGGAGAAAGTGAAGAGAAAAGCAATAAAGCTGGGGAAGGGTCTTGAGGACAAGCCTTCTGAGCAGTGGCTGAGGGAACAGGGGTTGTTTAGCCTGAAGAAGAGGAGGATGAGGGGAGACCATGTCGATCTCTACAGCTACCTGAAAGGAGGTTGTATGGAGGCAGGTGTTGGCCTCTTCTGACCTGCCTCAACTGACAGGACAAGAGGAAATTATATTTATACCAGGGGAGGTTTGGGTTAGACATTAGGAAAATCTTCTGCACCAAAAGGGTGATCAAGAACTGGAACAGGCTCTGCAGGGAAGTGGTTCAATCACCATCCCTGGATGTATTTCAAAGCCATCTAGATGGGGTGCTCAGGGGTATGGTGGAGAAGTGACCTGGTAGAGTTAGATAATGGTTGGACTTGATCTTAAAAGTCCTTTCCAACCATAGCAATTCTGTGGTTCTGTGATCTTCCTACAGCTCTTCTCTCCCATCTGTGCTCTGCTGGGATGGGCCAAGCTGTGTGAAGAGTGCAGGTGTACCCCCATGGTTTTTTTTGGCTGTCCCAGCCAGTGGCAGTGACAGTGGCACAGCAGGCCCTTCTGACAGATCTCCCCATCTTCCAGCAGCTTCAAATGATTTTGAGGTGGAATAATCCTTCTCTAATAGGAATAGGTCTCAGAAGTCGAGAAGTTCCTATGGTTGTGGAGACTCAAGTGTTTTCTTTCTTCTAACATCTTTGTGACTTTAGGTAACTGGATTTTGATCAGTGCAGGGTAATTTTGATCCAAGGTTCAGGATTTTGAACTGAGATTAGGTGCCTAATGCCTGGGAGATGGGAGCCTTTGGGTACGAGCTGCAAGTCAGGGTCAAAAAAGAGATGTGTTGTGGTGCATTCATTGAAGAAAAGGGAAGCTGCTGAGATGCTTTAGGTGATAGGAACATATTCCATCCTCAGGTACACAGCACTCACAAGGGAAATGCAGATTCTTGGTCAGTGAAGTTCCATATCTCCCTCTTCAGGCTCCTGTTCTCACCTGTGGAAGGTGACAGTCTGTCAGACAGATGCCATTCCCCCTGGGCAATGATGTCTCCAGGCAGCAGCGAGACATTACTTCTGATAAAAGGCATTAGGTGAGTTAAGCTGCTCTGGGACTTTGGAAGTCTGCCCTGGAGAAAGCTTGTGGGACAAAGTGCAAAAAAAAAAAAAAAAGGAGATAAATGTATTTTATCACCTAGGAATTAGGCAGTAAATAGATGCATTGCTACCTTTGCCTCCCTTACGCCCTGCCCTTCTGTTTGTATAGAGTTTCCACCTTCCCCCAACTTTACCAACTCCAAAAAAACAATGGCCCGTTCTGCAAAACAGCTCAAACTCTGTGTATCTCCCCATCTTTCCACAGAACTGATCTGGAACATTCAGACCAACACCCCAGGAAGGCAGGTGGGCTCTCCAGCCCATGGTGGGCTCTCCAGCCCATGGATCTGGCAAGCAAGGCTGAACGTTTCTCTCTGCAGAGCCCAGGGGCTGTGCCATGTGGCCAGGGTGTCCTCTCTGCCCTTCATGCTTTTGAGAAATGTTTCTTCCTGGCAGCAGGCAGGTAGCCCTGGGCTGGGGCAACCCCTGAGAGCTGTGACAGCCCCGTGAATCACCCTGCAGGAGGTCCTACCCCCTGCACTTGCACAAGGGCTAGCCCAGCCCTGAAGGAAAGCCAAGAGCCACAACCTGCTCTGTGCCTCGCAGCATGCCCTGCTGTCACACCTCAGTATAGAAACTTGGAATGTTGGGAGCTGACACCCAGCAAAGATGAGAGTGGGTGGAAAAAGGAGTGGGTGGAATTCCATGTGTGAACACACAAAAAAGGCTGATGTCCAGATGCCCCCAAGCCACTGGTGGAGATGGTGCCTGCAGCGAGCTACGGATGCTGTCTGAAGGATTGAGCTTTGCCTCACCTCTCTCTTTTCACCCCAAACCAGCAGTCTGACAGAGGGAACCTGCCCAAGGCCATCAGAGGTCGTAGTCCCACAGAGAGGACTGGGAGAGGTTTTGCTGCTGCACCCAGCTGTGTGTCAGCTCCCACCAGCTAGCCATGGCTACGTGGAAGACCACCAAGGGAAGCTGTGATGCTGCAGGGTGAGAGGCTGAGTTCTGGCATGTTGGTCTGTGAGTCAGAACTCAGTCAATGTATTTTGGATCTGGAAAGAGGCTGTGATAGGTTACGGTCTCTGAAGACCCCTGGCTATGTTTTTTTTTTTTTACATAAAAATAAAACCTCCAGCAGAGGTTACTATATCTGTCTAAAAATTCTGCCCCAAGGCTTCGTTGGGAGTCAGGGCCAGGCTGCACTTTTGGAATGACAGCATGAAGTAGTAGAGCAGGAAAATATGTTCTGCCTTTTGATATCAGTGGGAGATCTGGCTCCAGAATTATTTGTCTTTTCCTGAACTGTGTAGATTATCTGTGCCCTTTTCAGTAGCAGCTGTATTCTGGCCCAGAAGCCATATCAATCTAGAATGAGATAAATCAGTCACTTAGACATTGGAAACCTTGAAAATTCTTCTAAAAATGTTTTATTGTCATGACTGGCTAATTGTTGAAATGATTTGGATTCCATCATCATCTTGCTGGGTGTTGTTTGCTATGATTGTCCTGCCACCACGGTTGAAACTCCAGCTTGTAAGTTAGTGGAGCTACAGGTACTTACATATTTTGGGTAGAGTTTGCAGCCAGGGCTACTCCTCCTCCAGCTGTGACCTCCTGTAGCCACAGTGCCACCAGCTCTCACTCACAGCTTCCCCTGGCAGCCAGCTAGAGGAGGTAGTTCAAGTAGCATCTCGGATCAGCAAGAAATTGAGGTCTTAGGGGGCTGAAAACATTGACAAAGATACTGCTAAAGAGTTCGTTTACTGGAAGGAACCAAAGGATCTCCCTGAATTATTGGCCCTTCTTATCATTGGCCTTATTCAGGGCACTGCAGTTAGAGTCTGGGCCATTTTTTTCCTGGAAGCATTATGTCTCATGGCAGTTTGGAAAAGCAACAATTTAAGTGTGTAATTGTCTGCCAAAGGGGAGTGAGCTGCACTCAGGAGAGAAACAGCTTAATTAGGGTGCCCTTGGCAGAGACAGGACTCAGTTCCGGGTATATGCTGAAAAGTAATTTTAATTAAGAGTTGACTTTTAAGGGTGAGAGAACTGGAGGGTCAGTCTAGGACTTGAGGTCACTGCACACAAGAGAGTCAAGAGATTTTATGTAGGATAAGGAAAAAATACGATGGAGGCAGTTGCTTTCCTGATAGGGAACCAGGCAGATGGAGAAGGAGACAGAGGGTTCCTCTTCAGCTGCCAACATGGGAAATGAAAAGGTAAAGCACCTTTTTGGAAGAGGTTATGCTTCTTCCCAGGCAGGTAGAAGATGACTCAGGTTGAGCAAAAGCTCAGCTGTGTGCCAGCCAGCACAGGACACCCTGGGCCTGGCCTGCAGGTGGGAGCACATCTGCTGCTTTCTCAGTGTTTGCAGCTGATACAAGGACATGGCACCTGAAAAATCCCTCTGATGGGCTGTTCTGTAAGCCCCCAAGAAGCAGCAGTTCCCTTCACTGGCTCTGGCTCTCTTATTGCTTGTTCTCATGTTTTGATATGCAGGAAATGTATTTGAAGCCTTTTCTCTGGCTTGCTCCAGACACATATCTATGTGCTGGAAAGACAATTTAGCAATGACGAGAAAGGTCTATTACCTCTAAAACCCTAAAAGACAATAACTTAGACAAAATAAGTGTCAGAAAAGGTTCACAGAAAATTTTGTTGAAAGAATTGAGTCTGGGATCTGGCAGGAAAAACCCTGTATGTGGTGACACGGGAGAGACCTGACAAAGGTACCACTGCCCAGGCTCAGAGCTGTGGTTCTGCAGGAACCAAGAGCTTTCCCAAATGTTTGGAGTTTGTAGCCTTGATGTTCCTCCAATTTACTTTAACAGCTTGGAAGTCCTGCCCCAGGCACGTGTTAACTCTCCATCTAGCACTGCAAGGCTTAGGTCTCTGATCTGCCCAGGGTGAAGGAGGAGAGCAGAAGAAACAATCCATTTGGGTAGGGCTATGAGCAACAGTTTGGCCACTACAGATCTTTGCCAAGTGAGAGAAGGTGGGTTGTGAGGAGCCTCAAGTGGATTGTCCTTCATTTCTCTTTGGTTCCTACAAAAGCCAGTTATGACTTGAGCTGACCACATTGTAGTGCAGATTCATCAGAAACAGCTCCAGGGGCAGCAAGAGTTGAGAGATTTCATCTCTGTGAGATTCAAGGGGGAAAGCAAAACCATTCTTGTGAACTGGACTTCGGTCTTTTTTTGCATAGCACAGCCAAGGGAGAGGTTTTCAGTCAGAAACTCCTTTCCGTGGGGACCTTTTACTGCCAAATTTTCTTCTGTGTTCAGAGCTTTCCAGGTTTTATCACAAACCCCTTGAATGGACTTGGCAGTCCCTGTCCTGGAACGTAAGAGTGGGAAAACTAAGGAATGGGATTCAAGGTTGAAGTGGTGGCAACACCACCACGCTCAAGACAGAATCTGGAAAATGTCAACGTTTTGTCCAGAGAAGAGGGTTTGATTTATTTTTTGTTAGATTTATCACATTGCCAAAAAATAGGAGGAGACTGAGGGAGAAATAAATGGAGACAGAAGATCATAGAATCATAGAATGTCTGGGCTAGTAGGGACCTCCAAAGGTCATCTAGTCCAACCCCCCAAGATAGAGCTGAAACGAAATAGGACTGCAGAAAGCTTGACCATTTTGATAAGATGAAAGTGGAAGTAACTAGAGGTTACTTAGCCTCTTAGAGAGAAAAATATTATTTAAATTTTTTTTTTTTTTTATGAAGTAATGCAAAATTAAGTATTTTAATTCTGAGAAGCTTCTGGTTTCATTTTGGAGATGAATTAATGGGTTCCCCTCTGCCATTAAGAACTCACAGCCTCTAAGGCGGTCCATGTACTGAGGCACAGTCATGGGCAGGTTTTTAAGGACAGATTTTTAATTTTACAGATTATTGATGGTGTGGAGAGAGCTCAGAGGTGGTAGTGAGGAGGAGCAGTGGGATTGCTACCAGACACCTGCTGAAACTAGCCCAACAGGAAGAAGAGGTGGAGGAGATGGATGTGAGAGGTTTAGAGAAAGATGACATATGAGAGAGCAGCAGCTGAGAGGGGAAATATCCAGTCCCACACAGTGTGACATCAAGTCCTTCAGCAGCAGTTCACTGAATCCCTGGTGGAACAGCTGAGATAATGGTGAAGGTGACTGCCCAAGGGAACGTCACCTTCTGCTGTGGGCAAGAGCTCATCAGTGCAAGATTAGGACAGAAAGATCCCTTTCCACCCCTGCCCAGTTGGTCTTTTGGCCTCTGTCTGTGGCCCTGGCCAGTGCCAGAAATAAGGTGCTGGACCACACAGAGTAAGAAGGGTTCAAAGACACTGACCCCAGGCAAACTCCTGTGACCTACCTGGGGTCCTCAACACAATTTCCCAGAAGCAGGAGTAGTGTGATGCTGCAGTGGGAAGCAAGAGTATCCCTGAAACAGGGAGAGTAGCTCTTTGAAGGGGACAATGGGGCTCTACTCCCCACTTTCAGGAGCAAAGAGATCTTCAGCAAAGACCCAAGGTAAAATAATTGCTCCTTTTGATGGTTTCTTCAAATGATCTGGTGCTGCATGGCCAAAATCAGTCAGTCTACAGGATAGAGGGGAAGCTGAGTAACCTGCTATTCCCATGGAGGGGGAAACTCAGCTTGAACTCAGCAGGTTCTCCTGCACTTAGAGCAGGAGAAGCCCCAGACATTTTGCAGTGGGCTGCAGAGGTTGAAAGGATCTCTGAATTTCAGCATGGCACTGCCTAGAGCTTTTCCTACACTGGGCAAAATGTGGGGTTTGTTGGTTTGGTTTTGGTTTATTTCATATATTGAGCTGTTTTAGCAGTGTGGCTTTTGCTAAAGAGCAGCAAATTCACTGCCAAACATTGCATGTGTTTTCTGTGGAGTTTACAGGAGCCTACAAGCCACACTTTGGGAAGATGTTATCCTTCACAGGCTGTCTGCAGTGCAAACCCTGAATCCTTATGAAGACAGGAATCCCTCTTCCCAACTATATGTTTGTGGTTTCCTCTGTGATTTGTAGAAGCAAACAAAATCCTGGTGCCTGCAGACACTGTGCTGTGTATAAGCAGACTCTGTGTTGTCCACAGGGCATGAACACACATTTATTTAGCCCAGCTGCAAACCTGTGCCAGGTTTCACAGCTACCACTGTGGGTATCAAGAGGGTTCTAAACCAGCTTGGTCTTCAATAATGCATTTTAAAGGCGGGGGACCCCTGGGTGTTTGTTGGCATGGTCACAGGACAAATGTTGGTCACAGTCACCTCTGCAGAATGTGAGGATCGAGCTTCGTCCTGGTACTGTGCTTGGGTGAAGCTTCAGATGATGAGTCTGAAAGTTTACTATGTGCTTTTGCTGTGTTAGCAACAATGCCTGACTCTGCGTGCTCTTGGTACTGAGAGTCCCTGATTCTGATGTGTCACTTCAGTGGAGGACAGATGCCAAGCAGAGCAGAACAGGTCCTTTTGCTCCTCACCATTTGTTCAGATGTAAAAGGAGCAGCTCTGCCAAACTGGAGCTTGTCTCCCCTGACTTTAGGGGTCTACACTGTAGAACAACTCATCAGTTGTACTCAGAGAACAGAAACTGGCTCTTTCAAGTCTTGATCCACCTGACATATCTTAGGTCTCTGCTGCAGCACGTGTCATCCCCTCAGTGCTCTTGTTTCTCTTCATTGACAGTACAGAGACCTGAGATGTAACTCCAGTGAATCTCATGCTGTAGCCCATGTGTTCTCAAGCCTCCATGACATTATTCCACAACCCCATTTGGTTAGGGGTCTACACTGTAGAACAACTCATCAGTTGTACTCAGAGAACAGAAACTGGCTCTTTCAAGTCTTGATCCACCTGACATATCTTAGGTCTCTGCTGCAGCACGTGTCATCCCCTCAGTGCTCTTGTTTCTCTTCATTGACAGTACAGAGACCTGAGATGTAACTCCAGTGAATCTCGTGCTGTAGCCCATGTGTTCTCCATGACATTATTCCACAATCCCATTTGGAAATAGCCAGATGATATAGGTGACTTCTTCCAGACATCCTTGAGAAGATTATTCAGGTCTCATTTAACTGCTTCCTGATACACCAAGGAATGCAGAGTAGAGGCTGCCTGACACGAACCTCCCCTAGGTAAGGATGATCTGATGTATCTGATTATATCTCTTAAGCTCATTACCCTTGGGGAGCACAACTGCCTGCTGCAAAGGCAGCTGGTCTCACAGCTTCCTGTCTTTGCATTCAGTGGATGCTTCAGTCAAATTGTCAAATTAACCCTTCCTTCTTGTACAGCTGGAGCTGCTCCATAGTTTCTGAATTCTGTCCCTGAAAACAGGCTCTCAGTCACTCAACGCCACCACACCCAGTCTCCATCAGCTGAGTTTTTCAGTGACTGTCCCTTCTGGCTAGTTGCATTCGTTGCTCTTATCTGAAACTCACCGTTTGTCTAAAATGGAGTGAAATTTCTCCTCTATTTTAGCTCTGCACAGTCCAGGTGGTTCCCCCAAATGCTGCTTCCCTGCAGCACAGAGACCTGCCCCTGTCTGCACCTCCTGTGAACCACCACAAGGACCCATTTTCCTCACCCACCATCCAGGCAAACTAGAGACACCCCCACAGATCCCCAGATCATTCCTTAGGGTGGACACGAGTGGCTTGAAGCTTTGGTTGACCACTTCAGCTGGCCCACAGGAGAGTGTAGAATTGAGATCTAGTTCCCCTCCTCTACCACGGCTGCAAGCCTCTGGCTCAGCTAACTCTAACCTTTCTGAACTTTCCACATTTCCTGGTGACTTTGGGGTTAAAATTCACCTTCCCCCAGTCACCTACATACCTAAACTTCACCTTCAGAAGTGACGTCAAACCCTAGGAACCCAGGGCTGTCAGAACCAGTAGGACTTACCCCCTTCCAGTCTCTGAACAAATTACAGCACGCCAGGGGATGACAGTAGCTGTCTGTGGACATGCTCCTAGTCCGTGGCAAATGCAAGGAATGCACCTCCTTTCACGGTGGGTTAAGTTAAGTCACATTGCCTCAGATTTGCTGTGGGCTAAGAGCGCAGACAAATGCTTCCCAACCCAGTCAACCCAGGCTGTGGAGCCCTGGAGAGATAGGAGTGTGGAAGAGTAAAGTCATTTCTGCATCTGTACAGAAGCTGATTACAGAAGGATTACTGCTGAAGACAAGGTATGCTCTGTCTGGAGGAGAAGCATGGTTGAAAATAGCAGC